>NW_015622216.1:47894-50505 GCF_000836295.1 Verruconis gallopava | reverse complement strand
TCGTGGACTAAGACAACGACTTCGAAAACGAATAGGGCCCCGTCTTAACAGCTTGTCATCCATGATATCTGATGATATTGCAGACGGGGAACTATGCGCGATCCTCGAATTTGCTGAGAAAACAGGCCGGTTTTCCAACAGAGATCTGGCACAAGGAAGATAAGTTATCCCAACACTTCAAATAGGCGAGAAGTGAGGACACTACAGCGACACAGCTCTAAGTAGGAACAAAAACTTCAAGAAATAGAACTATGAAAGGGAATGTAAATAGATCATGTGACTCGTATGTAGCCTGCATATCCGAATTCGGATGGGTCAGGGTAAATGAAGAATCAAATCAAATCAAATCAAATCGATGTTCTCTCTGTTCCTCACAATATTTAAAAAGTGTTCAAATTATGCTAAAATCTGCAACTTTTACTACCATAAAAAGCTACCATAAACGGTATCAACGGTACGGTACGGTATTTTTTGTAGATACCGTACCGATACTGATACCGCGACGGTATGTACCGATCGGCTGCTGAGATTTGTCCTACAAATGAGATTTGTCCTACACGCTTATCCTAATTCGGCCTAGCACTGTAAAATTAACCTAGAATCGGTAGACCGCCTTACTGTCACGGAAGCCCTTATCGGCTAAATATTGGCCAATATTAGCCAACTATATTTAAGTAGAGTTGTCAGGTGTGGTAATTAGGTGTAGTAATTTGGCGTAGCTATTCTAATACTACTGGCGTCGCTGTCTCTTGCGTGGGCTAAGTCCTATCCAAGCCTTTGAAGCTGCCTCTGCTGCAGCCCGCTTTGTTCGTCGTCTATATACATCAGAAGACTGATAGAGAGGATTACGCGCTCTAGTCTGTACAAATCTTTCCCTGTAAAAGGCTTCTTTGTCTCCGAAGTGGAAATTCCATGCCATTATTGGTGTACACTCAGTATATATCCCACTTGTATCAAGAGCCATACATCATGCTTCAATTAGCTCTACCGGATCATTTGCCTGCCCCGTCTCCTCCAAAAAATTAGTAACTGTAAACAAGTTACTACAGCTATGCAGGATAGGCTGGTACCGTCAATGCTGAATGTCGGCCAAGAACTCCTCCAAGGATGGAGGTTGCCAGGTAGGTTGCGGGGGTGATGGCTTTGGCGGTCGCTGTAGAGGCAATAGCTGTGGAGGAGATTGAGCTACAGTAATAGCTATATTGATAGTAGAAGCTATCAATGATTGAGATAAAGTTGGTGATGCTATAGGAGCGGGACCAGTAATTGCAGGAATCGGTGTGGAAATCGAAGTTGTTACAGTATTTGTCGCTAATATAGATATAGGAACTGATACTGTAATTGAGGTATTAAGCCCTTGTAAGACCTCAGCAAGTGTCTGGCCCTGGTGTTGAGGAAACGAGGGTGGTACAAGTCGTTTAAAGGCAGATGGATCTAGGCGGGTCGAGCTCTCATTTCTCCGTGGTGCACCTCTTGTCTGTGTAGGGAGCGGCTCCTGGATAGACTGATACAGCCTTCACCAAGGCTGTATAGATAGTCCTTGCTCTTGTTGATAGTGCCAATGATTATTAATATTAGTTAGTGCTATAGTTGAGTTGGAGCGTATTTGTCACGTACGGCGTGACAACGGCGTGGCACAGGCGCCACGACAGCACAGGGATCACGAGAACAACACATACTTGCAGACGCCTCGAGCTTGACAACGTATAGCCGGTGCGGTAGTAAGGTACATGTGACTACTTTGCACCTGTGTATTTAAGGCAGCAGAGTCTACATCAAGCTCTTCAGAAGAAGCTATTGACGCACAAATTGAAGCACTCCGAGCAGAAAACACAAGGCTCGAAAAGGTTAAAGAGCTAAAGCGACTCCAGACCTTGAACCAAGCGCTGCAAAGTAGCGTCGAGTCCGAAGCCCTAAGTCGTACCCGGAGCTGCAGACCTTTCTCGGGTTTTGTAACTTCTATCGACGGTTCATCTACGGGTACTCGAAGCTGACTACACCACTTACTAACCTCCTCAAAGGAAGTGTGAACGGTCGGAAAGAGGGTCCTTTCATTTGGGATAGCTAGGAGGAGGAGGCGTTTCGCAAGCTTATCAAGGCCTTCACCATAGCCCTAGCGTTTGCTCATTTCGACCCAGCGAGACGCATCCGTGTCGAAACAGACGCATCCGCGTTTGCGGCAAGCGCAGTACTATAACAGTTGAATGAAGAGACAGGGATATGGCATCCTGTGGCCTTTTGGTCGCGGAAGCTCACACCGGCTGAGCGAAACTACATGACACACGATCAAGAGTTGCTCGCAATTGTGGCGGCATTTAGGCACTGGCGACACTACCTTGAAGGTAACGCACACCCGATCGAGGTGATCACTGATCATCAAAACCTCACGGGCTTCGCCAGGGTCAAGCAGCTGAACGGCCGACAAGCCAGATGGGCTATGGCTCTATCAGCATACGACTTCACGATTTCGCACCGTGCGGGTAAACTTAACCCTGCCGATGCGCCGTCGAGGAGACCAGACTACAATGATGCGGAAAAAGCCGCAAATCTGATGTTACCAACATTGTTCACAAAATTGGCCATAGAGCCAGAGAGAACTGTCGTGGGCGCC
>NW_015622216.1:0-46639 GCF_000836295.1 Verruconis gallopava | reverse complement strand
ATAGAGCCAGAGAGAACTGTCGTGGGCGCCCTATTGGCACGGTCTACAAGCGCTACGTAAAGGCGAGCCGCCGGCACAATAGATCTACAGAGTTTCCTTCTACCAGTTAGTACTGGGGGAGATGACCTGCAAAGTGCGGGTAGGGAGCCAATGATGCTCCGGAGCGACGTCAGAGAGGCGTTAGCTCAAGAAAATGCATATACTATGAGTACCAACTCAACAAGAAGATTAGTCGCTGAAGCACAAGCCCAGAGCGCCGAAGCGCAAGAATTGCGCCGGCAAATTGAAAAGGGCGAAGCGACGAAGCGCTGGGCGCTGAAGGATGATCTGATCATGCACTCGGATCGCTTGTTCGTGCCTCCAGTACGCGTATTGCGAGATGAGCTATTGAGAAGGCATCATGATGATCCCTACGCAGGCCATTTTGGAGTATTGCGGACGGCCGAGCTGCTTAGACGCAAGTACTACTGGCAGCGTATGGGTGAAGACGTCGGCACGTACGTACGAAGCTGCGACGTGTGTCAGAAGACAAAAGTTAAGCGGCATAAGCCCTACGGGGTAATGCAAACACTTCCAATACCAAAGAGACCATGGAAAGAAATTGCTCTTGATTTCATGAGCGGCATACCCATTAGCATGCGAGGCGGCGTCGCCTATGATGCAATACTTGTGGTCGTATGCAGGTTTTCAAAAATGGCATTGTATTTTGCAGTCCAAAAGTCAATTACTGCCCCTGAGGTTGCAGACCTGCTCATATACCTAGTTTTTGCAAGATTTGGCTTTCCAGGAGGCATTGTATCTGACAGAGATCCCAGGTTCACATCCGAATTTTGGTCGGAACTCTGCTACTACGCGAAAGTGATGACTAAGCACAGCCTTTCACCCACAAACAGACGGTCAAACAGAAAGGCAAAACCAAACACTACAAGAATATCTGAGAGCATTCGGCGCAATGTGCCAAACAGAGTGGGCAAAGCGCCTGTGTATCGCTGAGTTTGCGTACAATAATTCCTATCGAGCAGATTTGAAGTGCTCACCATTTCACGCAGTCTATGGGTATGATCCCGACATGGACCTGGACACTGAGGACAGTGCCTATAAGGAGAGGGTGCCAGCAGCGAAAGAAAGGATATAGGGTATAATTGAATTACGCAAATCACTGCAATAATACCTACGAGACGCCTCTGAAAAGCAGGCGAAGTATTACAATAAGAACCACCAACCTAAAGAATTCTGAAAAAATGACTTGGTGCTAATTTCCACGAAGAATCTTCGCACGCGAGACGCAAGTAAGAAGCTGGCGCAGCAATTCATGGGTCCTTTTCGAGTGGACGAACCCATTGGTAGTCAAGCCTATAGAGTACATCTACCAATAAACTCCAAGATACATAACGTATTCCATGTCTCTGTGATGGAGCCTTACCATCGCCGCAAAGGCGAACAGGACATCCTACCACCGCCAGAACTGGAGGATGAAGATGAGTATGAAGTGGAAGAAATCCTCGATGAACAGCGACGGCAAGGCGCCTTCTGGTACAAGGTGAGGTGGAAAGGCTGGCCAGAAGAGTATGATCAATGGCTACCACAAGAGAATCTCGAAAACGCACAAGAACTATTACGACAGTTTAAGCAAAAAAGAGCACAGGCAAATACAAACCGCAGACGACGCGGAGGCGAGCCACGCAAGAGGAGCACCCGCATAAAATAAAATAATTAATCCATTACTACTGATAGTACTGCTATAAGGACACCTAGAAATCCGGGTAATTCAGAAGGCAGAAGGCTCAGATCTGAGAAGATACATCCAAGCTCAAGACGAAGTGAATGGAAGAGAGCGTTGATGCGAAATCAAGGCGTACCAACTCAAGTGGCGAGGACGCCACTTTGGGGAGGGGAAGGCAATTGTCACGTACGGGGTGATCACGGCGTGGCACAGGCGCCACGACAGCACAGGGATCACGAGAACAACACATACTTGCAGACACCTCGAGCTTGACAACGCATAGCGTTTACAGACACCTTGAGCTTGACAATGTATAGCCGGTGCGGTAGTAAGGTACACGTGACTACTTTGCACCTATGTATTTAAGGCAGCTCAGAGGAGAGACTCTCAGGAGCTAGCGGATATTCTTAAATCAAACTATCTCACACTTCTATCACCCATCCCTTACAGTATTATAATTTGTATTATATGATGGCAAGGAAGACCGTTCGTCTTCTGAACGAGGCCAGAACAAGAATACCCGCCTTGACGTGGTTTTGTTTCCTTTTGGCGAAGTAGATCTTGTTCTCTAATGTGGTCGATTGCTGGTGGCGTAATAACCTTATGGATCCTAGGAGGTAGGAATGGCATAGCCTCTAGGCTATGCTTGAACTTGAGGCTATGCTTTGCAGAAGCAATTTCCTTCCTATACTTGTTATACTGGCACTGAACCATCTGCTCGATTCTCCCAACAACATGTAGGAGGTCACCCTGTGAAGTCATAAGGTAGTCCTTTAGGACTTTATGCATTCCTTCGATAGGAGAGCTTGTAATTGTCATATAGTGCCGGTACTGAGACGTCCAAGCAGCTGCCCATTGATGACGTGTATTCCATTGGTTATTAGTCAGGTATTCGCAAAGTTCTCGCTGATCAGCATAGTCTCTGAGTAGCTCATTCCATTTGAGTGTGAATTGTGAGTGGCTGCTTTGCAAAGACGACCTACTCTAGTTAATATAAACAGCTTTAAGGCTATCAGTAGAGGCTGCACCTGATTCCAGCGCTTCATGAATTGAGTTCGTTGTGCTGAGATCGCCTGCTTTTCCTCTTTTGTTGTACCTTCAGCATCTTGCCGGGTCTGCTGAGCTTTTGTCTGCACATTCTTATTAATATGCCACACGCAGAGGAGCTGTGGGACCCCTGGAAATTGACTAATGGCCGCAAGCTTTAGTGCCTCTTCCTGGTCGCTGATGAATACGCGTGGCTGTAGTGCTCCTGTCTTAAGAATAAAGTTTGAGATTGCCTAATGATAGTCCAACTCCGTCTCGTTGTGAAGGAAGCAGAAGCCTGCAGAGAAGGTCTGTAGGTTGGTACAGCCAAGTATATGTAACAGTGGGAGCTTATACTTGTTTGTCCGGTACGTACTGTAAGGGATTGGTGATAGAAGTGTGAGATAGATAGTTTGATTCAAGAATATCCGCTAGCTCCTGAGAGTCTCTCCTCTGAACTGCCTTAAATATATGTGTACGAAGTAGTCACGTGTGCCTTAATACCACACCAGCTATACATTGCCAAGCTCGAGGTGTCTGCAAGTATGTGTTGTTCTCGTGATCCCTGTGCTGTCGTGGCGCCTGTGCCACGCCGTGATCACCCCGTACGTGACAATTGCCTTCCCCTCCCCAAAGTGGCGTCCTCGCCACTTGAGTTGGTACGCCTTGATTTCGCATCAACGCTCTCTTCCATTCACTTCGTCTTGAGCTTGGATGTATCTTCTCAGATCTGAGCCTTCTGCCTTCTGAATTACCCGGATTTCTAGGTGTCCTTATAGCAGTACTATCAGTAGTAATGGATTAATTATTTTATTTTATGCGGGTGCTCCTCTTGCGTGGCTCGCCTCCGCGTCGTCTGCGGTTTGTATTTGCCTGTGCTCTTTTTTGCTTAAACTGTCGTAATAGTTCTTGTGCGTTTTCGAGATTCTCTTGTGGTAGCCATTGATCATACTCTTCTGGCCAGCCTTTCCACCTCACCTTGTACCAGAAGGCGCCTTGCCGTCGCTGTTCATCGAGGATTTCTTCCACTTCATACTCATCTTCATCCTCCAGTTCTGGCGGTGGTAGGATGTCCTGTTCGCCTTTGCGGCGATGGTAAGGCTCCATCACAGAGACATGGAATACGTTATGTATCTTGGAGTTTATTGGTAGATGTACTCTATAGGCTTGACTACCAATGGGTTCGTCCACTCGAAAAGGACCCATGAATTGCTGCGCCAGCTTCTTACTTGCGTCTCGCGTGCGAAGATTCTTCGTGGAAATTAGCACCAAGTCATTTTTTCAGAATTCTTTAGGTTGGTGGTTCTTATTGTAATACTTCGCCTGCTTTTCAGAGGCGTCTCGTAGGTATTATTGCAGTGATTTGCGTAATTCAATTATACCCTATATCCTTTCTTTCGCTGCTGGCACCCTCTCCTTATAGGCACTGTCCTCAGTGTCCAGGTCCATGTCGGGATCATACCCATAGACTGCGTGAAATGGTGAGCACTTCAAATCTGCTCGATAGGAATTATTGTACGCAAACTCAGCGATACACAGGCGCTTTGCCCACTCTGTTTGGCACATTGCGCCGAATGCTCTCAGATATTCTTGTAGTGTTTGGTTTTGCCTTTCTGTTTGACCGTCTGTTTGTGGGTGAAAGGCTGTGCTTAGTCATCACTTTCGCGTAGTAGCAGAGTTCCGACCAAAATTCGGATGTGAACCTGGGATCTCTGTCAGATACAATGCCTCCTGGAAAGCCAAATCTTGCAAAAACTAGGTATATGAGCAGGTCTGCAACCTCAGGGGCAGTAATTGACTTTTGGACTGCAAAATACAATGCCATTTTTGAAAACCTGCATACGACCACAAGTATTGCATCATAGGCGACGCCGCCTCGCATGCTAATGGGTATGCCGCTCATGAAATCAAGAGCAATTTCTTTCCATGGTCTCTTTGGTATTGGAAGTGTTTGCATTACCCCGTAGGGCTTATGCCGCTTAACTTTTGTCTTCTGACACACGTCGCAGCTTCGTACGTACGTGCCGACGTCTTCACCCATACGCTGCCAGTAGTACTTGCGTCTAAGCAGCTCGGCCGTCCGCAATACTCCAAAATGGCCTGCGTAGGGATCATCATGATGCCTTCTCAATAGCTCATCTCGCAATACGCGTACTGGAGGCACGAACAAGCGATCCGAGTGCATGATCAGATCATCCTTCAGCGCCCAGCGCTTCGTCGCTTCGCCCTTTTCAATTTGCCGGCGCAATTCTTGCGCTTCGGCGCTCTGGGCTTGTGCTTCAGCGACTAATCTTCTTGTTGAGTTGGTACTCATAGTATATGCATTTTCTTGAGCTAACGCCTCTCTGACGTCGCTCCGGAGCATCATTGGCTCCCTACCCGCACTTTGCAGGTCATCTCCCCCAGTACTAACTGGTAGAAGGAAACTCTGTAGATCTATTGTGCCGGCGGCTCGCCTTTACGTAGCGCTTGTAGACCGTGCCAATAGGGCGCCCACGACAGTTCTCTCTGGCTCTATGGCCAATTTTGTGAACAATGTTGGTAACATCAGATTTGCGGCTTTTTCCGCATCATTGTAGTCTGGTCTCCTCGACGGCGCATCGGCAGGGTTAAGTTTACCCGCACGGTGCGAAATCGTGAAGTCGTATGCTGATAGAGCCATAGCCCATCTGGCTTGTCGGCCGTTCAGCTGCTTGACCCTGGCGAAGCCCGTGAGGTTTTGATGATCAGTGATCACCTCGATCGGGTGTGCGTTACCTTCAAGGTAGTGTCGCCAGTGCCTAAATGCCGCCACAATTGCGAGCAACTCTTGATCGTGTGTCATGTAGTTTCGCTCAGCCGGTGTGAGCTTCCGCGACCAAAAGGCCACAGGATGCCATATCCCTGTCTCTTCATTCAACTGTTATAGTACTGCGCTTGCCGCAAACGCGGATGCGTCTGTTTCGACACGGATGCGTCTCGCTGGGTCGAAATGAGCAAACGCTAGGGCTATGGTGAAGGCCTTGATAAGCTTGCGAAACGCCTCCTCCTCCTAGCTATCCCAAATGAAAGGACCCTCTTTCCGACCGTTCACACTTCCTTTGAGGAGGTTAGTAAGTGGTGTAGTCAGCTTCGAGTACCCGTAGATGAACCGTCGATAGAAGTTACAAAACCCGAGAAAGGTCTGCAGCTCCGGGTACGACTTAGGGCTGGGCCATGAGATTATGGCGTCCACCTTGCGAGGATCCATCTCCACCCCGTTGGGGCTGATGATATACCACAAGAAGGTGCATTTCTTTTGAGCGAACGAGCACTTCTTCAAATTGCAGTATAGCCTGTAGGTTCGTAAGCGATCTAGCACCATCTTTACATGCGCCTCGTGCTCGCTAGGGTCTGCTGAGTAGATAATGATATCATCAAGGTAGATAATGCAAATGGTATCCACCAAGCCCTCTAAGGCCTTATTGATGAAAGCCTGGGAGGTTGCTGGTGCATTAGCTAACCCGAACGGCATCACTAGGTACTCGTAGTGTCCGTAGCGCGTGCGAAACGCCGTCTTCCATTCATCGCCTCGTCTAATGCGAATGCGATGGTATGCCCACTTCAGGTCCAATTTCGTAAATACTTTTGCGCCACTGAGACGGTCTATGATTTCGGAGATCAGTGGTAAGGGGTGACGATTCTTGACCGTGACTCGGTTCAGCCCTCGATAGTCGACGCAGAGGCGCAGGCTCCCATCAGCCTTAGGTACGAAGAGGATGGGAGAGCCTGCCGGGCTGGTGCTATCGCGGATCCAGCCATTCGCCTTCGCCTCGACGATGTATCGCCTTAGTTCTTCTAATTCACGCGCGCTCTACGGGTATATGGGACCGTAGGGCGGTGTCGATGTTGTTTCGATTGCATGCTCTGCTTCTGGGTGAGTTGGTTGTGCTACCGCGGCTTCTTCGTCAAAGACGTCTGCGTATTCCGTATAGGTTGTGGGTAGCATGGGAGTTGATTGTGTTTCATCCTCGTCCTCCTCGTCCTCCGTGAGGAAGGAGTTTTCATATACCACAAGGATGTACTCGCTCTCCCGCGCATGCTCTTCGACTTCGTCTTCTCGAATCAGATTGATCGTGGGCCCTTCGCTTTTGAAGTGCCATGACCCTTGCTCTGGGTCACATACGATCTTTTGGTCATGGAGGCCCGGCATACCTAGTATCAAGGGGGATCCGACGTGCTCTAGACCGTACGCCACATGCGTGCCTCGTCTCCGTCGTCCTCGTGAGTCGGTTGCTTCCCAACTTACCAAGTAGGCTCCATAACAATATGCACGTTCTCCGCTTCCCCGTGCAGGACCCTTAGGTAGCGCTATATCTGCGGTAGGGAGTCGTAGTTGCATTGCAAGCTTAGGGTCGATAACATTCAACTCTGCCCCTGTGTCTAACGTGGTCTCGACGACCATTTCGCCATCTGGAAGGATAAGGGCACCCGAGGTACGTAATGCCTTGCGCTTCACGACGTCTCCTCGTAGTCGCTCCGTCGTACCCACAATGGTTTGGATTAGGGCGCCTTCTGTGGGTCCGAAGACGCCCCCTGGTCTTTTCCCAGCGGGTTACCCGGCGATGCACCTGGCTTGGTTGGACTTGCCTTACGACAGTCTCGTGCTAAGTGTCCTGGTGTCTTGCATATGAAGCATGAGGGTCGGCTATGCTCTGGGGTCCGTGCCTGAGAGGACTCTTGCGCGTAGCCTCCGATCTTGTGGTGTTCTGATGTCGATTCAGTGTCATAGGTGTTACTTGAATTCAATTTTCGGATTTTCCCACTGGCTTCCTTGTCGGTAGCCGCTCCAATCCTCTTCTTGCCTAGGCCTTCTATACGTGTCGCCAGTGCGACGATAGCGTCACAGATCTTAGGCATATCTTGGTAGTAGTTCAGCTGCTCTCTCAGTTCGGGGCGCAGGCGAGCCAGCAGGTGAAACCTTCGCTGATTCTCAGAGAAGTCCTCATTGATTTGACGCTCGAGGCTAAGGAGGTATTGGTAGAACTGCTGGGTCGTCTGCCCTGGCTTCTGTTCCGCATGTTGATACGCCAATGCTACGTGTAGCTCGCGACTCTCCGGCGCCTCGATGAGGTCTAGGAGAAAAGTCTTATACTTCTCCCATGAAGACGCGAACTCTGGGTGCACCTCGACATGGTTGTTCCAGCTCCTCGCCGGTGTACCGCGAAGTGACTGGGCGCAGCATGCTACCTTGATAGTATCATTCCAGAACCTGCGAGGTGCCAGGCGAAACGCATTCTCTGCGGCCTGGAACCACTCTCGATGTTCTCGTGTGTTCTTACCATAGTACTCAGGTAGCTCCTTAGGCTGAAAGTCGGTGAGCTTGGCGAGCGTAATCTCATTTAGTATGGGGGGGTTGCTGGAGGCATGGTTTTGGATTTCGGACTCGACACTACTTCGCAGCGCTTGGTTCAAGGTCTAGAGTCGCTTCAACTCTTTAACCTTTTCGAGCCTCGCATTTTCTGCTCGGAATGCCTCAATTTGTGCGTCAATATCTTCTTCTGAAGAGCTTGATGTAGACTCGAAGCTTCGCAGGGGACTCTCCTCCTCTGAGGGGGTTTCTCCATCAGAAGGACATCCGGGTTTGCAAGTAGGAGCTCAATCTGCTTCTGATGCGTAAAGAAGAGGCATTGCACATGGTTATCTGAATCCCTCTTGAGAGTAAAGACCCAATCTGATGTAGATAGGTCATCCAGTAGTGTCTCGATTGGGCTCCTTCCATTTAGGTGCTTCTCTCTGATTGCCTTTCCCTCACTGCGGATGTCGGTCGCTGAGACTAGTGTATCTGGATCCTCCTTTTGAAGCGCAGCCATAATCTGCATTGGTCTAACACCAGCATGTGTCATTGCCTTGGTTGTATCTTTTTGTCCTTGTGTACGCTTACGATAGATGTTATGCGCGGTGGGATTGAGCGATTGGAGCATGGTTATGGTGCCTTTCTAGAACCTCTAGCTTCCATTGGTCGTCATTTGTTTTGAAGATAGTGAGCCTAAAAGGACATCCTATTGAGCGCGTACTTATACTAAAAGTTGTTGCTGTTGATTGGTACTTTTTAAATCGATCGCAGTGGTAGTAGTATCGCGTCTTGGTGTTGGAATGAGTGGGTCTACTCAGCTTGAGTACAAAGCCGTAGCCATGCTGTATACCATGGCTCTTTAGCGCATTGTAAGCCTCATTATAGGAGGCATAAAGATTGTCTGAAGGCGCACAGATTCCATCCATTATAGCTACTATAAGAATATTGAAGTTTATAATTTATAGACGCGTCGCGCTGGTATTACGGCAGAATGAGTTTACTAGGCTTTATTAGGCGATTATTTTATTTTACAAGTAGCGTGTAGGACAAATCTCATTTGTAGGGCAAATCTCAAATCCTGTAGGACAAATCTCAGCAGCCATACCGTTGTCAGCCTAAGCACATACCAAGTATCACGTGACATAAGCAAACGCTGGCTAAATAAGAGAGGAGAGCCAGGGGTAGGGGACAGGAGAACGACCTGACAATCCATCAGTCAAGACAGCATACAATGAACTAAGCAGGTTTACGATCTTACTTATGCACCATTCATCGTTCCCGTGATCTTCCGCACAGACATTGACAGTATCTGGTATGGTGATACCGTACCGTTTACCGTACCATATACCGTACCGAACAGTACGGTACGGTATATACTGCTACCGTGGGGCACCCTAGCTAAACCCTTCCGAAGTGGTTTACATTAGTGAAGCCAGTCGGCATTGGGAAAGTATTCCTAACACACACCATCTCAGCCTCCACCTACAGAGAGTCAGCAATATATACCTAAGACTCCTCATAGTCTTACTCAGCTATACCAGCATAAAGGAGCAGTCCAAGATCTACTCAAGAGACTATCACATAGTCCACCTACACCAACTAATCGGGCAATACAACAACTGATAAAAAGGCTGTGAGCTATCCGTATAAGATACAGTCCTACTTACTGCAGAGAATGAGAGATTAAGGGCTGCCAATGAACGACAGAAAAAAAAGAGGCAATTAAAAAGACGACAGATAAGCAGGGCTACCAGCTTAACTGTTGCTCAGGCTACTCAGCTCATTTAACAGTCTCAGAATACTGAAAATAGCGAGGCAGCAGCAGTGGTTGAGGAGGCTCAAGAATCACGTGAAGCGCCAGTTACAGCTGCAACACCGCAAATTACATGTTATATTTGTCGTAGATATGATCATCTAGCTTCAGAATATATGAAATATAGGATAGATCACTAGTATATTATTTAATGGTTGCTCTATATGTCATTAAAGTTCTTGATGGCTGTTATGCTGCGCGACTTGGTGAATTACGTTAGGGGGAACAACAGTTCGAGCACGGGAAGGGTGCAATCCGGGCCCTCCTAACGCGTTTGATATGGGGAGAGGGCCTAGAGAAGAAAGAGAGGGGGGGGTGGCGCAATTGCTTCTTCTTTTTCTTTTTTTTATTTAACGTGATTCACAAGCTAGTCGATTACCCAACCTAGTCGATCACCGTGCTCACGCATCGCATATTTTTATACTTATTAATATTTTTCATAATAATGCGATCCTCGTACGACCTACAAAAAGAAGGTTGTATTTCTTTAGCCCTTCAGGCATTTTTCCAAGATCAAATATAAAGTTTACGAGCTGCAGCTCGTGCGTACGACGTTCCATATACTACTCTATACGATCGTTACCATAATAAGCTTCCTCGCGGCGATTCGCATCGTACGACTCAAAAATTAACTCCTCTTGAAGAGGAAGTTCTTCTTCAACGTATCTTTAATCTTGATAATCAAGGATTTTCACCAAAAATAGCTATCGTACGAGAAATCGCGAATATCATCCTCGCGAACCGCGACGCGTCACCCCCACAAACAGTCGGCAAGAACTGGGCGACACGAATTACTTCATACAATATATAATCAAAAGTATGATTATCAGCGCGCGCAATGTGAGGATCCAGTCCTCATCCAGGGGTGGTTCAACCTCGTAAGAAACCTGATTGCGAAGTACGGCATACTTAAGGAGGATATTTATAACTTTGACGAGACTGGCTTCCAAATGGGGGTGATCTCAACTTCAAAAGTGATTACAAGAGCAGAGAGAAAGGGTCGTCCAAGGACCAAACAACCAGGCAATTGAGAATGGGTCACTGTCGTATATGGCATCAATTCATAAGGCTGGTCAATCCCGCCGTACGTGATCCTCGCAGCAAAGGTTCATCAAAGCAGCTGGTACGCAGAAAGTAACCTACCGTACAATTGGGTTATCTCTGTAAGTGAGAAAGGATGGACAGATGATGAGATTGGATTTGAAAGGGTTCAGCACTTCCAAAAGCAACCACAGAGTTGTACGAAAGGCCAATACCGACTGCTCGTACTGGACGGGCATGGAAGCCATTATTCAGCTCAATTTAAGGAGTTTTGTAAGCAAAATCAGATTATTACAGCCTACATGCCAGCCCACTCCTCCCACATCCTTCAGCCATTGGATGTGAGCTGTTTTGGCCCATTAAAAGTATCGTACGGTAAGCAAGTGGAAGGCAAAATGAGGCTTGGCATCAACCATATTGATAAAGATGAGTTCCTGCAGCTATACCACCCAGCTCACGTACAAGGAATTACTGAGAAGAATATCCGCAGTGGATTTGCTGCTACTGGCCTCATCTAATATAATCCAGATCGCGTTCTTTCAATGCTGAATCCAGTCGTACGAACGCCGAGTCCTGTTCCTACAGAAGAGTCAGTATGGGAGTCAAAAACGCCTCATAAAATGAAGGAGATGAAGCACCAGGCACAGTATATCCAAGAGCAATGTCGGCGCCGTATAAATACCTTTCATTCACTCTCTAATTCTGCTTTCCATCAGCTATTGAAAGGCTTTGAGACTACTATACATGAATGGGCTATTTTACAAGTTGAAGTAGCTGTATTACGCGTCGAAAATGCGCGTCAAAAACGTAAACGAGCAGTCCGTCGTACGAGAGTTCAAATTGGAGGTTCTTTAGCTATAAATGAGGGTCAAGATAAGGTGTTTGAGAGTCAAAGTAAGAGGCAAATTCAAATCGAAGCACAGCAAGTTGTTGCTCGTTGCGATAGATTCAGTGCCAAAATCACGTGCTCCACGAACATGCAGCCTTTGTGGATCAATTGAGCATACTGCTCGTACATGTTCTAAACGTTAGATTTCAGCTTAGATAGTTAATTAATTAACATTTTATTGTTGGACGATAATATCCTCGTTAAAAGATTTCAAGGTGGGCATGGTGATCGACTAGCTTGTGAATCACGTTAACGTGATTCACAAGCTAGTGGACACCTTACAGACGCGTTATATATCCTTGTACTTATTAATTTTTTTTCATAATAATGCGACCCTCGTATAATATAGAAAAAGAGGGTCGTATTTCTTTAGCTCTTCAGGCATTTTTATAAGGTCAATTTCAAAGTTTACGAGCTGCAGCGCGTGCGTATGATGTTCCTAAAGATACCTTGATTCGACGACATCGTGGTATACTACCTCGACGCGATTTACATTGTACGACTTAAAAGCTGACTCCTATTAAGGAAGAGGTCCTTCTTCAACATATCCTTGATCTTGACGACCAAGGATTTCCTCTGGGAACAGCTATTGTATGAGAAATCGCGAATATCCTTCTCGCGAACCGCGACGCGTCACCCCCAGAAACAGTCGGCAAGAATTGGGTTACCAACTTTGTCAATCGACACGAATCGCTTCGTACGATATATAATCGAAAGTATGATTACCAGCGCGCGTAATGTGAGGATCCAGTCCTTATTCAAGGCTGGTTCAGCCTCGTACGAAACCTAATCGCGAAGTACAGTATACTTGAGGAGGATATCTACAACTTTGATGAGATAGGCTTCCAAATAGGGGTTATCTCAACTTCAAAAGTAGTTATAAGAGCTGAGAGGAAGGGTCGTCCGAACACAAAACAGCCAGGTAATCGAGAATGGGTTACTGCCGTACACAGCATCAATTCGCAGGGTTGGTCAATCCCAGGCCACATTATCCTCGCGGCAAAGATCCACCAAGGCACTTGGTATACAGAGGGAAATCTACCGTCCGACTGGGCAACCTCTGTTAGTGAGAAAGGGTGGACGGAAAATGAGATCGGCTTTGAGTGGATCCAGCACTTCCAAAAGCACACATAGAGTCGTACGAAAGGCCAATACCACTTACTTATACTAGATGGGTATGGGAGCTATCATTCAGCTCAATTTGAGGAGTTTTGTAGGCAAAACTAGATTATTACAGCCTGTATGCCTGCCTATTCCTCTTATATCCTTTAGCTGTTAGATGTAGGCTGTTTCAGTCCATTAAAGGTGTCGTACGGCAAGCAAGTTGAAGGTAAGATGAGGCTTGGCATAATCATATTGATAAAGAGGAGTTCCTACAGCTATACTATCCGGCTCACGTATAAGCAATTACCGAGAAGAATATCTGAAATGGATTTGCTGCAACTGGTCTTATCCCATATAACTCAGATCGCGTTCTTTCAACCCTCAATCCAGTCGTACGAACGCCCAGCCCTGTTCCTACAGAGGAGTCAGTCTGGGAGTCAAAAACACGTCGTATGATGAAGGAGGTGAAGCGTCAAGCACAGCATATTCAAGAGCAGTGTCGGTGCCGTACAAATACCACTTATTCACTATCTGATTCTGCCTTTCAACAGCTATTAAAAGGCTTTGAGACTGTCATACATGAACGGGCTATACTGCAGGTTGAGAACGCCGTATTACACGTCGAAAACGCGCGTCAAAAACGTAAGCGAGCAGTGCGTCATACGAGGATTTAAACTAGCAATACTTTAACTGTAAATGAGGGTCAAAATAGAGTGTATGAATATTCGATAGAGGAGCAGATCTAAGTTGAAGTATAGCAAGGTGTTGGTCGTACGATAGATCCGTGGGCAAAAACGCGTGCTCTATCATGATGCAGCTTATGTGAATTACTTGAGTATACTGCCCGTACATGTACTAGACGTTAGATTTTAGCTTAGATATTTAATTAATATTTTCTAAATCTGGAGTTAGAACGGTGTGCGCAGCTGGTGTCCAACCCTACGAGTTTCGTGCCCGTGTCGACGGCCTGGACGCGGTGCGTTTTTCGCTGCGCGCTGGTCAAAAGGCCGGATCAGCTGGTAGAATCACGAGGACGACGACGACAATAACGTCGACCAGCATGATAAAAGTGAGCCGGTCGACGAGAGAACTCTCAAAGGGGAAGCGGGGAGAGCGTGAACACGTGAACAACGACATGCATGGCAGCCTGCTGCGGAGGCCGACAAAGTCAAACTTCGTCAGGGGGGACAAGGAACGCATTTGCGAACCGTTTTTACGATTTTAAAGCACTCGTCGTTGTCTACAGTCCCAACTCTTTTCTTGGCTAGAGCTCTAGAGCTTTTCGGCACGGTCTTTTTTAGTGACGTCGAGAGGGAGGGATTTTTAGTCGGGGGCGACCGCATCGAAAGGGCTGCGCAGTAAGACTAGTCCGCCTTGTGGGCTGGACGGACGGATCGGGGGCAATCGCTTTCATGGGGGTAACAAGCTGAGCCAGTGATTTCGAGCTCGCCTACGAGCGGTGCAGAAGTGGAGATAGAGTACAAGTGGAAACACGAATGGACGGAAGACAGAGAAGTCATGCTGCTGAGGGGAACTTCATTTGTTTTTATATGTATTTGGATTGTGATTTTAGATGCAAAACCCCTCCAAGTTTTCTCTACCGTGACAGAAACTCGTCTAGCGTCCCACATCCGCGTCTGCGACATCGAAATGACCGATCTTTCGCTTGAAAAACTTTGTGCACCTTGTGATTTGATGTGTTATAAGCTTTACGAGGCCTGCGCCTCCACTTCCGTTTCGCCGACAGACACATTGAACAGGTGCTCCATCTAACGCACGGTTCGCCATCTTTATTCCGAGTTTGGAGGATAGGCATGTCAGATGGATGGTCCGGATGGTCTGGCGTTTCGTGGCGAATTCGTTTACGCGTTGCCGTCAACGGCGGCCATGTAGGCTAATTCGCTCTACATGTTAGTATGGCATCCACACTGGGAAAGGTATAAGTGGCAAAACAACGTACCAAGAAGGTCGAGCACACGGCGAGAGTAGCCCCACTCGTTGTCGTACCAGGAAACGAGCTTGACGAAGTTCTTGTTGAGCGAGATACCGGCCTTGGCATCGAAGATGGAGGAGTGTGGGTCACCATTCATGTCCGAAGACACGACTTCGTCCTCGGTGTAGGCGAGGATGCCCTTAAGCTCGCCATCAGCTGCGGCCTTGATCGTCTCCTTGATCTCGTCATAGGTTGCGCCCTTCTCGATGCGACAAGTGAGGTCGACGACGGAGACATTGGAGGTGGGGACGCGCATCGACATGCCGGTCAGTTTACCATTGAGGTCTGGGATCACCTTTCCAACAGCCTTGGCAGCACCTGTGGACGAGGGGATGATGTTCTGCGCTGCCGTACGGCCACCGCGCCAGTCCTTAGCGGAAGGGCCGTCGACTGTCTTTTGCGTGGCGGTGTAGGAGTGAATGGTCGTCATAAGACCCTCGATGATGGTGTATTTGTCGTGAATGACCTTGGCAAGGGGAGCCAGGCAGTTGGTCGTGCACGACGCGTTAGACACAACGTCGATGGAGGGGTCGTAGGTCTTGTTGTTTACGCCCATCACGAACATAGGTGCGTCGGCCGAGGGGGCGGAGATGACGACCTTCTTGGCGCCACCCTTGAGATGGGCCTTGGCCTTCTCCGTGGTCGTGAATACACCAGTCGATTCAACAACGTAGTAGGCGCCAGTCTCGGACCACGGGATGGAGCCAGGGTCGCGCTCCTGGTAGAAGCGGATCTTCTTGCCGTTGACCGTCAGGTCATTCCCGGATACTGACACCTCGCCTTTGAAGCGGCCGTGGGTGGAGTCATACTTGAGCATGTAGACCTGTCGTAGCGCAGATTGTTAATCATGTTACTTTCTCCGCGTCTTCCTTTCTCCCGCCCGGCTGATTCTTATGGTTTGGGTGTGGGAAAGACGTACAGCGTATGTGGGGTCGATGAAGGGATCATTGACGGCAACAACGTCGATGTTGTCCTTCTCGACGCTGCAAAAACACGCAAACACTATGCGTTAGCTCCAACTCTCGCAAGCTCGATCAATGGGCGATAAAGCTCTTCGTAGGCCCCTCCCTTCTGAGCTGTGGTGGAGCTCTGAGCTGTCATAGGCAAAAAGGAGGGGCGAAGGCACTTTCAATTGTGGGTCAAAACAATAGCAGAAAAGAGGAAGCAACTTACGCATTGCGGAAGACAATTCTGCCAATACGACCGAAGCCGTTGATACCGATCTAGCATGTTTTCGTAAGCGGGTGAATTTTTGTTGAGGGAAAGTGGGAAGGGGGGGGGAGTTGTGGTGGTGGCGTGGTGTCTCGAGTTTTGCGTCGTGCCCCGCAGTGGGTTGAAGAAGCAGGGCGATAACGAGGAAGAAGGGCGAAGAGTGCGAAAATGCACACTGGCATCAAAAATCAGCCCACCTTGATGGCCATCTTGTTGGTTTCTGCGCAGTAGAACAATTGTCAGTTGAATTGCTCGGTGTGTTGAGTCGGATGTGGACGGAACGAATGGGAGGAAAGGAAGCATGGTGAGTGAAGAGACGGAGGGGAAATGGTGGCAGACCAGGAAAAGAACGCCAGCGTACCTTTTGAGGATGCGGGATTTAATTGACCAGAGATTTGTTGGAGTCTGTTGTTGATTGTGAGTGTACGAGCAGAGGAAAAAAAGGGAATGTGGACGAAGGGTGGGGTCTTATAAACTAAGCAAAGGCTTTGTTTGTTGGGGGAGAAAAGCAGAGAATAGAAAGCGCCTGCTATGACGACACGGCCAAGGACGAGCGACGATGAAGCAAGGGAGGAAGCGCTGGGCCTGGCAGTGGAGTGCAGACAAGCAAATAATAATCAAGAGCGAAGGCGATGGATGGATGAAGGACGTCTGAGTGCGTGCAAGCGTAAGCGTGCGCGAGCGGGGGCGTGGGCGTGAGCACGACGAGTACGAAGGGCGCGGACAACAGCGACGGAGCTGGAGTTGGCGGGGTTGAGCCTGAGCTGGACGGGCGAGGGGACGCCGAAACTGATGACGAGCCTGTGAACGCGTGCCCGAGTCTGCCGTTGCGACGCTTGGTTGGCCAGGCTGCGGCTGCGTAATTTCCAGTCTCCCTCCTCTCCCTCTTCTTGAGTTTTTCTTTTGTGCTTTCTTTCCCCGAGCGTGCGCCGTCTTCTTTTCGCTGACCGGGCGCGTGGCGGAACGACTTGTGCGTGCGCTGTGCTGAGCGCCGCTGAGCGTTGCTGAGCTTCCTTGCTACTGGTCCTCACTCCAGCGGCAGGCAGCGGCGGCGACGGCGGCGGCGTTGGGCCCGCGGTGGGGTACAATCAGGACCAGGAGAAAAAAGAAAGGTAAAAACCGCGCGCAGATTTGCTGCTGCTAGCCAACTCGCACTGACAAAAGAAATGGGCCACGTCGCGTGATGATGAGCGGATGCTTACCTCAGGCTACTGCTGGTGGGTGAACTCATGTACCGACGCTGATTCGGACGAGGCTTTCAGATGCAGATATCTGGAAGCCCGGACGTGCACGCTTCTTTTATCTGTCGATCGACGCTGGCTGGAAATGCGAGAGCAGGAAGTTTGTGGAAGCGGAGCTACCGCACAAACACTCTGTCGATGGAATGTTACGGACCGTGTTCGCCTTGTCGTGCTGAACCGACGTCCAAAGAGCGCTGTGTGCGCCGACTTAAAGCAGGCTGGCCCTCCTTTCCCCGGCAAAATGCACACCACGCTAAACGAAAGAGTGACATCTGCCTCTTAATCTTCCCGAGGACCGTTGCATTCGCCATGCCGTTCTTACTAGCCAGACCACCGTCGTGAAACTCGATATTCCGGAAACCTCCGTCAGCGAACTCATTTGCCTTGACATGCACCGGTTGACGTCGGTTCTGCTTCAGGCTCCCTGCTCCATATGCGTCTACTACGACTACTGCTGCTGTGCATCTACGTACAGAGTCGTCCTGACATTCCCGCCTAACAGCCGATTCCGCTCCTATGGCTTTCCCGCTAGCTAGTGCCGGCCCATATACACATGTGCAATGGTACCTCTCTGTACCTTAGTCTACTCGTCGTGTCCCTCCGTGTCTAACCACGCATTTGCGCCCACATTAACACAGCCATCGACATTTTGCTGTGTCACTATCTGCGGCTCTGCTATCAGAGTCTAGCGAAGAGAGCAGAAAAATAACCAAATTTACGACCTAGCCAAGCTACCATGCTGTGCGGCATTTGTTCGTCCCAACCTTTCTCAACTGCGCTGTGTTTAGACGGGATGAGATAATCGCCATCCAAACCTTTTTGCCAGCGTGTGACTCCAACCGTTGCGCTACCAGCCCAACGCTCTCGTCTTTGCAGCCGACGGCGTTGCAGCCCGCTCTCATGACCACGCAAAGCCTTCGTCTCCCTCCAAGCTCCAAGTTTGTCTGTTCCACAAGGCAACCCAATCGATAGATACATCTTGTGCGCGCATTTGTTAGGAGGGACGATTTGCGAATGCTTTATTTCTAATCCGTACTTTCAGCAATGAATCTACGAACGAGGCCTCGTTCGCTCGTCGTATCGAAGCTCCACAGACGACTGTCTTCTCGCCACGTCGAGCGCGTATAGAAGGGCCTGACAGGCCAGTTCCAACACAGGTTTCGAACTAAGTTGTAGAGCGCAGAACGAAACCGCCGGGCAGGAATCCCACGGCGCACCTAACAGGACGTTACGCCAGCAATACGTACATTGCAGGTAAGATTGCTGTATCTGACGCAGTAGCAGTAGCAACAGTGACAGCGACCAACTTAAGAAAGCTGTCATACTGACATAATCATCTCCCTTTCTCGAACAGTGACGCCAGAACCGCATTTGTAGCATGACGCCGTGGATTCACGAACAGAATCAAAAAGAAAAACAATATAAATAACTGCTATTGAACCCGCTATGTACCTCGCATGGTTAGAGAGTGAAGAAGAACGCCACTTTTCTCCCCTGGTGTTGAAATGAAGAGTAGTAGGAAGAAAAGAAAAGAAAAAAAAAAAAGAAAACACAGAGAGGTAGCGTGAAGCTCACGCGATACAAAAACTACATTAACATTCTCAGCCGTCGCTTTGACTTCGCTTGGGCGAATAGTGCGCGACAGAGTCCCGGGGGGGGGCGCGGCGGAAGGGAAATGGAAATGGGAGATCAACGCCCGAAGAGAGAATCGGTACGCAGGCACAGCGATGGTCAGAACAGAAAGAGGAGTCGGCCACTGGCCCGTCCGGTGTCGCCTTCGTCGTCTTTACGTGCGCTGTTCACGGTGGTTAGGGTTGGGTACGGTTCGGGAAGGTAGGATAGGGCAGAGCAGCGCAGAGCAGAGCGTGTACATGAATCGAGACGTCGCGCCAGACACGCAGGTTTGACGCTCGGCGATCATATTCAGGCTCGCGTGCTGGCACAAGCAAGATTTTCCTTTAGACCTGCACCATTGACGGCTCTCCCGCACTTCGCCCGTCCACACTGCGTCAAGTCGCCAGTCGCTCATAACCCGACGGGGCCTATAGCTTGGGCTGATTCAGCCGCGTTCTCATTGGCCGGTCGAGCTCTGGCCTCTTTTTGCGAACTTCCTCCAACGTCCGTTGGTCCATCGAACCACCAAAACCTCGACGCATCAATTGAAGCCCACACCCAACCCTCTCTGCGAGCTGCATCCACGCATTGCCCACCTCGTCGTTCGGTTCCCCTCTTCACGCTTCCAACTCTCCGCTCCCACAAGCACACAAGATGATGCGCACCGCCATTCTCAGAGCGGCGTCCACCTCGTCACGCCAGGTGCTCGCTGCTCGGACGTCACTGCCGGCCATTGCCAACTGCCAGCAGACCCGAAAGGCCCATGCCATCTCCAACCCGACGTTGGCAGACATTGAGAAGAGATGGGAGAGCATGCCGCCACAGGAGCAGGCCGACCTGTGGATGACCCTGAGGGATCGCATGAAGGCCGACTGGAAGGAGCTGACAATGCAGGAGAAAAAAGCAGGTACGTCCTCGAGGCGATGCCTGTCCATCCCCCATCTTCATTGAAAGGTCATGTGCATGCTCAATGGCATGGCACGCCTTTCAGCCTCGTGCTTGAGCATCGGACCCGATGTATCCGGCTTCGTGGAAGAGACACGCGCCAAGCGTTTTTTTCCCCCCAAACGAGCACGCACAAAGGCTCAGTCATGCAATTACACTCACACAATGAACGAGCCTACCACTAATGCTAGATGACAGCGTATTGGATTGCCTTCGGCCCGCACGGCCCTCGACGAGAAATCCCCCCTGGTGAGGGCCTCCGCATCATCCGAGGCCTCGTCCTGCTGCTCGGTCTCTCTGGCGCCCTGTTCTACGCTACGCGTCTCGCAGCCGGCCCACCACCAAAGACTATGAGCAAGGAGTGGCAGGAGAAGACAAACGAGTTCATGAAGGCACGTCTCCCCACCCGCTCGCTCCCTGTTCTTCATCTGTCCATGCGTATACTTGCACGATTGTACACGAATGCATGCTTTGATCATTCAGCTGATTTAGCTATCAATATGGACGGGATGGAGATGGTGATGAGATGATACGGATGGCTAACAACCTGAACAGAAGAACAAGATGGAGCCCATCACGGGTATTTCTTCCGAAGGCTATAAGGGCCCTGGCATGATTCAGTCGCCCTCAACGGGTCTGAAGTTTGAAGATGCCGAAGAGGACGACGAAGAGTAGACAAGCACACACACATCGACCGGACCCAGTGTAGCTAGTACAACAGCCATGTTTATTTTTAATAGCCCACTAATGTGTGTCTTGTGTGTTGAAGTGATGCTTCAGCAAGTCTTTCATTTTTCTTTGTCCTTTGTCGCATCTTTTCTGTGTCCTATACGCAAAAAGCTTGGAGAGAAGGCGATGGAAGAGAAAGGAGATGAAGATGGAAGGAGAAGCGGGGAAGGGATGTGGGAAATTGTATTTGCCAGCCTCTTTGTACAAAGCATTCCACATCGATAGGTCCAAAATATGGCAAATTGGACCGGGTTTTTGTTGTTGCTTCCTCATTTTGCTGCCTCGATTTCCCCCAGCCTTTGCATCTCTTAGATCGATCCTACACCTGTTCTACCCGTGGTAGAGAACAAAATTTCTCCGGATCGGGCTTCGATTGCGCCTCTATTTTCCTCCCTACCAGCTCTGCCACGTCCGTACAGGCTTGTTAGCGCGCCGGTTTTAGAGACGAGGTGCAAGCTTGCTGACGAAGCTGCCTTGGCGCCGACGTAGGCTTCGCATGTTGAGAAGAAGGCTTTTGGAAGCGCTGGCACAGTCCAAAGAGGCGTCCGTTTGGTCTGATCTCTTGCACTTCGCTTCGGGAGGCGCAAGGCTGACTATTTGCTCCTTGCTTTCGAGAATCTGTCTCGCGTGCAACCTCCTTGGCCGTGTCATCTGAACGCTGCCCAAAGGTTGCGACCCATCCGTGTCGCAAGCCTGGCTACATTTGGGCAACGTCCCACGTCACTTACGCAGCCGATCTGCGTCTGGATCCCGTCTCTGCTTGCTTTGTTTCCGCACAACGGATGACCAATGGAGGTGAGACAATACCGGGGGCTTTTTTTTTTGCGGACTACGTGTTGTATCAATCGGCTCTCGCCGGGAGAATGCACAGACGAACGGCCTGGACGTAATATGTTTGATCGGACAGTACGGCATCAGGCTAAACGCCCTGCTCCTCACTCGTGACTCGCATTGCCGGGCACGAAGGTCCAGCCGGTCAGTCAAGATCCAATCATGTATGGCATGATTTTGTTGCCTTGCTGTGGATTCGCTCATAATCAAGTAAAATCAGGTAGACGATCCTTCCAAGTCGAACTGGAGCACCTGGAAACGCGGACCCCACGCCCGAACTGTTCGACTTGAGCGTTTCATTTTTTTTCTTCCGGCCCTGTCCTTTGAAAGAACAGATCAGCCAAAAACCGTCTCTCTTTGCCCTTCTCCAGGAAAGTGAGGCAAACCGACATGGGCAGAATTGACAGGGGAAGGTCAGGCCCCCCCATCATGTGGATTTTTAAACGATGCCACGAACAGCCCTGTGCATGCTTCTCCTTGAGCAAGTGTAACGGAGGCAGCTCAGCCTGATCATCACCGGCACTTAAAGCCCCGCACAGCTCTTCCCGAGGCGTTCCATTCCACGTTTTTGCTTGAAAGTGTAAACTGCACTGCTCGCCTTTCAGTCTTGAAGTTTCACCACACCGTAACATAGCCATGAGACTCCTATACTTTGACGCGTCCGGAACTCTGAAATCTAAAGTATTCAGCAACGAGATACCACCATATGCCATTCTGTCTTATACTTGGGATCCTAAAGGCTCTTCTGTTGAAGTCACATATGAAGGCCTTATGGGAATACTGTCAGAGACAAAGCTGGCTTCAAGAAGATTGAGTTTTGTGGTCAGCAAGCAGCCCGCGACAACTTGACTTACTTCTGGGTCGACACATGCTGCATCGATAAGTGGAATGTCATTGAGCTATCTGCTGAGATTAACTCCATGTTTCGCTACTACCGCAATGCGTCGAAATGCTACGCACTCCTATCTGATATTTCAAAACCTCCATTTCTATATAATAATGAATTGGATGGTTCATTGCAGGAGACTAAAAGAATTACTTCGTCGAAGCAGATGGTTTACTCGCGGCTGGACATTGCAAGAGCTAATAGCGCCAACATCCGTGGAGTTTTATTCTTCAAAATATGAGAGGCTTGGAGATAAAAAGTCTTTAGAGCAAGTCATTCATGGAATTACCAAAATTCCAGTTGACGCTCTGCGCGGACGTCCACTGGAGGAATTTAGTGTGGATGAGCGAATCGCATGGGCTGACAACAGCTCAACAATAGAGGAAGAAGACAGTGCTTACAGTACTGCCTTCTTGGCATAGTCGGCGTCAAAATGGTACCGATGTATGGAGAAGGAAAGGCAGAAGCTCTGAGAAGACTGCGCTTAGCAATTGAACCGACCAAAACAGCTCCATTTATCGTGCCATTTGGCAAAAATAACCATTTCACCGGTCGTGAATCCGAACTCGCTGAACTACAAAAGGGTCTTTTCGTTAAGGGCCAGACAACCAAGATTGCAATCACAGGAATCGGTGGAATCGGAAAAACACAGCACTTGAACTAGCCTACAGATCAAGACAGACATATAAAGACTGCTTAAGACTCTGATAACCAGCCAATGATATGACGAGTCTTCAGCTGGGATATGAACAAATTGCTTGGCAACTACAAATTTCCCGGATGGAACGATGAGAAGCTGGATGCGAAGAAATTGGTAAACTTAAATTTAAGTAAGAAGAGTGATGGGCAGTGGCGTCTCATATTTGGCAATGCTGATCATGATGATGGCGTATGGACCACTGAAAGAGCTGAAGCTGATGGGCTAATTAACAATCTACCAAAGTCTGAGAAAGGGTACATCATCTTTACAACATGCAAAAAAGGAACAGCCAATATGTTAACGCCGAAGAATGTGATCAAGATACTGGAGATTAATGCCGGGATAGCTCAATTAATATTCCAAAGCTACTTATCAGATCGGGATTTAGCCAACGAGCAGCAACAAGTGGATACTTGCTGAACGAGCTCGCATTCTTTCCCCTAGCTATTGTGTTAGCATCATCTTATATCAGTATCAACAATCTGGCTATCAAAGATTATCGGAAACTATCAAAGTCACAGAATAAAAACATTATCGAATTCATCAGTTAACAGCTTCGGGATGAATGGCAGACCCATGATAGAAAGCATCCTTTTGTCGCACCTTGGCTTATATCCTTTAACCAGATTCAAACACGAAACAAGCTAGCGGATGAATATTTATCAATTATGGCTTGCCTAGACCATAAAGATATTCCCATCACTTTACTACCAAGTGATCAAACGGACGAAGCTAAGAAGGATGCTATTAAAATGCTCGCAGATTATTCAACGATCATTAGACGGCCAGCTGAGTCAGCATTAGATTTAGTTACATCAACTTGTAAATTTGGCAACATTAACCTGGCTTCAGAAGAAATAATTACTTTCTCGCTGGAGTAAAATCACTGTAGGCTAACTGGATATGGCGTTTCCTCACAGCCAACACTGGAACAGAAAGACATGGAGAAGACTATTGCCACACGCTACTTACACGTTGAAGATTCGACTTGTTAAGGAAGATAAAGAGGCCAAGGTACATCTGATACGGAAATGTGCTGCAAGTCTAACCAATGATGGACAATGGAGAGAGGCCGAAGTGTTATACGCACAAGTCTTACAGACGTTTTCGAAGAAATTCGGGGATGAAGATATAAATACACTGACCATCATGGCTCAATTGGCGGACACATATCGGGATCCAGGGCGTTGGAAGGAGACTGAAGAGCTGCAAGTGTATGTCAACAATATGAGAAAGAGGGTACTAGGGGAGGAGCATTTAGATACGCTGATCAGTATGAATAACCTAGCAGTAACATATATAGATCAAGGGTGTTGAAGGAGGCCGAAGAGCTTCAAGTACAGGTTAAGGATATATGGTTGAGGATGCTAGGAGAGGAGCATCCAAATACGCTAATTAGTATGGATAACCTGGGATCAATGTATAGCTATCAAGGGCGTTGGAGGGGGGCCTAAGAGCTGCGAGTATATGTTAAGGATACAACTTTGAGGTTGCTAGGGGAGGAGCATCCACACACGCTGACCAGGATAAATAACCTGGCGGTAAAATACGGATCAAGGGCGGTGGAAGGAGGCCGAAGAGCTACTAATATAGACTATATAAAGGATATAAGAAAGAGGGTGCTAGGGGAGGAGCATCCAGACATGCTGAGTAGTATAAATGACCTGGTGTTGACATACAGCCATTAAGGGCGGTGAAATGAGGCCAAAAAGCTATAATTACCTGTGAAGAACATGAGAAAGAGGGTGCTACGAGAGGAACATCCTTCCACGCTGAACAACATGGCTGACCTGGCGTTAACATATGTAGATCAAGGGTGGTGGAAAGAGGCTGAAGAGCTGCAAGTGCACATCAAGGACATGACTGAGTTTAATGGGGCTGGATTTAGACGAGGGTGAGGGGAAGTCACTCTAAATTAACAACATATGCATATATCCTGCGATGCGAGACGTATCTTATTACCTCTTATAAATTTTCTAGACACGAAACGAATTGGTGCGGAGAGCTGCTACAGGAATTTGCACGAGATGCTCCCTTCAAGTTGTAAGTAGCAAGTCTTTTTGTTAGGAATACTTTCCCTATACCGACTAGTTTCACTATCGTAAGCCACTTCTAGAGCAAAGGGAACAAGAGAGAACTAGGGCTTGTTGAGAGAGGAGAGATAGTAAAATAGTTCAGCTTTATGACTTAGGGTAGTATGAGCTTTCAAGTAAGAGAGAGTATTCAGACTAACTACTAGGTAAACTAGACAGTTAAACTACAGAGAGCCGTTAATGAGGTAGGGACAGGATGTTTTTATAGATGTAGGAAATTCGTGCTCATCCTGCTCATCCTATGAGCACCATGAGCGCGCTCATGCCAAGACCTAATGAGCGCTAGTTCTACTGCACTTTCAATTGGTTCTTTTTTCCCGAACCAATAATGATGGTTTTTGGTATTTCACGTGTTATGGTCATAACACTTTTGTTCACCTCATTCAAACCGTCTCTTGCGTCGACGATAACTTTCCGGCTTTACTTGAAGTTGGCGTATCTCCTCTTACGCAATTCATGCTTTGTGAGCTTTTGAGCACACCGCCCGATGTCCGATCGCTTTTGTATAGCAATGGAGCAGCGATGAAGGGCTCAGTGGACGTACTAGTTACGGCCCTCTGCGCGTCGTCTAAGGCGGTGTCGCCGGCTCTTCATTGCGATTTTGATTTGAAGACGGTCCTCAGCAGTTGCAATCACGCGAATACTGTGCCGTTATTGTGCATGTCCTGTACCAACAATATCTGTCGGTACTTGTGCTTCTTTCCATCTGCGACCCGGAAAATCCAGAATGTTGAAAAAGGCACGACAAAGTCAGTCGCAGACAACTAGCACTTTACTAACAACTTAAAGCCCACCTGCTTGAATCTTGAGAGCATGACGAATCCGACAGCAACAAGCAACGTCAGCCCCGAGAACAGAGTCAAACCGAGGAAACCATTGCCGCGTCCAGAAGCAATGACTCCTGCGATAGGGCTGCCAAAAAGCACGCCCGTCGACGCCACCACGTACAAGCTTCCCGTGCGCACGCCCAGCTTTCGGACGTCCGAGATTTGCGCTACCGTCGCTGGCAAGATAGAGAAGTAACAGCCTGAAGCGAAACCATACAAGACGGTGAATACGATGATAAGTGCGTTGGTTGAGCCAGCAGCCAGTGTGGTGCTGGGCAGCCACAGGGTCAGGTTTGAGATTGCACCCAAAGTCGTGAGTAATATCATGATGTTGAACACGCCGTACTTGTCACCATACCATGCGGGGAGGACGCGGCCGAATGTTGACGCTGCATTTAGAATTGAGACCAGGTAGCCGGCCAGAGAATCGGACATACCCTGTGCTCTCGCCTGAACAACGATGAAAGTGAAGGGAAGGAAGCCGCCAGTGTACGCAAACCAGGCGCCAATGGTCAACAGGAGGAACTCCGGCTCCTTGTAGGACTCCAAAAAGTCTTTTAGAAGGAAAGGCCGCTTCAAGGGCGGCAGCCTTGACTTGACTGTCAAATTTGCGACGAAAACCACGCCAAGAAGCAGGAAGGCTAGCGATCGCATGGTCCACCCGAAACCAAGATGGTTCACTAGCCTGTTGACCATGATGGGGAGGACCACGCCGCCGACACTTGAGCCGGTAACCATTATTCCGATAGCAAGAGCTCGATGCCTGAGAAACCACGTGGCGCATGCCGTCATCGCTATGCGTGTCCATCAGCAATGGTGAAATTCAAAGCCTGTAGAAACGAACTGTTGCGGGTGATGGACGGAGTAAACTTACGAGGATAGAAGAGGAAGCTGCAGCCCATGGCGCTGAAAATGGATTGCGCCAGGAAAAACTGGTAGTACTTGCTCGAAAGCGATGTCATCATCAGACCGAAGATGTGGAGGAACGAGCCTATCGCCATAGGAATGCGTGGCCCCCACTGGTCGGTGGCCTTGCCCACGAGAGGGGCCTGTACGGCGAAGTCAGATTCAGCTTTGCCGCCCTCTGTTGCAGTGCGGACAGTTGCAAGGGGAGGGCATACGCAGAAGAACATCATGAAAGACTCCGTTGAGGGGATCCAGGCCACGTTGCTGGCGGAGTACGACGACAGCTGATGCGTAAGGTAGTAGTCTTGGAATATTCCTATACCTGCAGAAAGCATCAGCAACTGACTCTTGCTACGTCTTGCTGGAATCACCCAATCTCCCGTACAGTTAATCCAGCCTAAGCTGGCAAAGATGGAGCAGAAGCCACCGAAAACTACGAGCCACGCTTCCCACCCTCCATCCGGGAAGTCGTTCGGGCTAGGTCCTGCGGCTGGCGAGGTCCTCGAAGTGGCTTTCTCAGGGTCGAAAGTTGTCGCCGCCGGTTCTGTTTGCGAAGCTGGGAAATCCTCTAGTGAGCATTCTGTAGATGATGTGGTCTCGAATTTTTGCTCTGGCATGTCTAATGTGGTCGATATGATAGGCTGTTTGGATAGGGTTATCCGAAGTATAGACTATATAGACTCGAATTGAACGGAGGTTTTGACGATAGAAATGGAACAATCAAAGGAAACAAATTTCTGCGCTTCTCTTTCTTCCTCTTTTCAAGCCCTCTGGATTTAGTTATTGAATAAATATGAGCGGCGATGCGCCGAACGTCGACGAGCTTGCCTCAAGTGGTGGTGGTACTGGGAAGTGAGCGGGAAGACAAACTCGGCGGACGGCGCATAGCATTATATACAAAAAGGAGCCATTTTGATTAATAAAAAAGTGCAAAACGTGGATTTCAAAGCCTCGCATGCAATAAAATGACCACAACGTCCAAGAACTCCTATTTCCTTGCTCCGTACCTTTCGTCAACGATGAGGTTAGGAAACGATGCGCCGGAGTTAACGCTGATCCTACTGAGATGCCGAAACGTAGCCGAATTAGGTATCAATTTTCGAACTGCGGACTAGGGTGTACCCCTTAACCCCGGCTGGCATTTTCGAAAAAAGGTTCCAATTCAAGTTCTGCTTTTGGGCTTCAGAGCCTCGCTCTGATAGTCGTCGGATCGCTGACCTATTTCTTCACGGGCTCTGAATAATCACGCTTCGGAACTTCCGGGAGCATCTGGTTTGATCTGTCTGAACCAAAAGCACGGCTCTGCGTGGAGCTGCCGTTGGCGTTGATGTCTTGCGCATCATGCAGGGTTTACTCGGCAAGGCTACTTGCGGTGACAAGCTTCTTTTGGCGCGAATTTGTTCGATATAAAAGGTCCAACTGACTCCTGCCTCGTATTGCAAATGGTCGGTGTTCCGGGAAAATCCAGGGCTTGCTGGGACTGCAAGAAGAGAAGGGTGAAATGTGGCCTTGAACGCCCCGAATGCCGAAGATGCTCGAAAGCCGGCAGAAAATGCTTAGGATACGATCAGAGCCCGCTCTTCGTCAACAGGACCATAGATCGGCCTCATTTGTCTGCCCCGGAGGTCATTGCAGAAGGTTCAATGTCAAAGCATTCATGGAGTTCCACATCCAGCGAGCTAGAGCGACTGTACACACTTTACTCGGACTGGCGGCGCAACCCGGTCACTTTTCGACTTCTCGCATACAGGTTGATAGAAAAGCTGTACCTGCCATGTGCGGAAACTGTTGATGGCTTGTTGCGCATCACCACCCCCTTCTCGTGGATAAGTGCCGCTTGTGAGTTGAGCGCGCCCAATGATGTTCTCGACCGCTCGTTGCTCGCCTTCTGCACCACTCAGGTGTACGCAACTGAAACTGGGCATATCGACTATGAAACAGCAGTGGAAACGTATAATAGCGCATTGCGGATGCTGTCAGATACCCTGGCTAGAGAGGCAGTCAACAATCCCATATATATCTTAGCCTCCATCGTTATCTTGTCCATATGCGAGGTATGTTGCATCCGTGACTTGTGTTTTGAGCCTCAATTCTTACTTGCCACTCAGCTTTTTATCTTCTATACAGACGAAGGATGGCGCGCACATGTTCAGGGTGTCGCCGATGTTCTCCGTCTTAGGCAGAGCGAGGCGGTTTCCCCAGTGCCAAGCAGTATATGGTATAGGCTTTGCTCACGTCTGCGAGTGATGAGCGTATGTATTTTACGTGACAAATTCTAAAGGGCGAACGTAATAACTAAGCTCTGTAGGTCCTTTCGCAACTCATACGGCGACAGAAAGGAGCTCTGACAGCAGCGCAATGGATGGAAGTACTCCCAGAGCATGCGGATACAGACCCTTTGGATAAGATTATGCATATTTGTTGCGACTTACCGGACACGCTGGAGGCTATTGAAGATGTGCTGATAAGAGACAATTCTTTCGAGCCCTGTATACAGAAAATCACTGACAAATTGGTTCATACGCTTGCCAAAATAAGCTTGCTGCAATCAAATCTGCTCCAGTCATCTCCCACAGCGCTCTACACCACTGTGCCGGCTCTTCTCACAAGTCCTGCAGACAACGGGGAACATTCCAAGCTCTTTCCGTTTGTCTTTACATTTCGGTCGCTGCAAGTCGCTAGCTACTTCATCGTCTCGTGGGCGTTGCAGCTTCATATTTACATGAGCTTAATGCGATTGAGCATGCGAAGAGGTTCAAGTGGCGATTCCTATTCTACCGTGCTCGATCTTCTCGCAGTTTCTCCGGGTTCTGAAGACGAGGAATTCATCCGCGGCAATTACGTTGCATTGCAAAGAGGAACGATCAAGGAGGTTGCTGAGAAATTAGCGCACGATCTTTGTCGGTCAGTCGAATACTGCCATAAGCCACATATGGGTACGTACGGTCCGCAGACAATGTTATATTCGCAGTGGGTCTTAAGGGAATACTTTCAGCACTTTGGATCGCAGCGGGAGCTCTTGTGGATTCTCGCAGTGAAGGAAATGCGAGGCGCGCCGACGCGCTGCGGGATGATGATGATGAAGTTTCAAACGTAGTATGTCATGATCTCCATTTCCTCAGAGTGATAATACGGCGTTACATGCAGAAATCACCCGTCCCTGAAGCCCTGGAACCGTTGGAATCAGCAAGATCCATAATCAAACAATTTTCCTCCTATATCATGAGTTCTTATCGACTCTTTCGCTGTACCTCCATGACCTCGAGTACCAAACCAGAATAGCAAAGTGGGCTCGAATTTTTTTTTTGGTTCAAATGGCACAGAACGCTGCGATACTGGGTCAGCAATCGAGATGTCGTGATGAGATAGATTATACAGCGTGGCGGTGATCGTCAAGGCTTAACAGTATTGCCAAAGTCTGGACCTTAGTGGTCTAGGTTACATGAAAAGTGCGAATTTGGAGAATGAGGTTGATTTACAGGCTTTTTGTGGAGATTATACTGTTTGTGTGAGCATAAAGTAAGGCGAAGAGATATGTGTTGTTGCTGGCTGCATGTAACCCAGTGCTCAAGATTGGATAAGACCAGCTCGCTCGAGGGTGAACTGTAAGTACCGATAGACTAGATCGCGATAATGAGAATGGCATTGTACCGATACATGTCCTGGCAAAATCAGAGGACTGTTAATGTCGCCATCCGAAGCATGACATCTGTTGAACACGATCAAAGAAACCTTTGAAGCCAATCTTGTACCTGGCTCGACTTTTGGTCTCCTCTATACTCTTGGTCCACTTCTGTCCCATGCATCGAGGCGCATCAAATTAATTTAGAATTTAGTTTCTAGGTTAAGTGAATCTGAGTACACGCTGTAATCATTTCAGCGTGTTGGCGATGTGGAAGGATTCCACTTTTACTGGCCATTGTAAAGTCTGAGATCTTCCTGATGGTCGGCGCGATCAATACGAGAGCGCTAAAGGGAAATGTACTTTTGATGAAATTCCAATGCGCTGTATATGTCAAAATTTTGCAGAGGACCGTTGAATCATTACAGAGTGGATGGAATACTTAGCTCCAATATCATCTGAGCTATGTAACCCTTTTGGTGGCGATTCCAGGAAGGGAAGAACTTGGTGTTCACGTTCAGGCCTTCGACGTCACCAGATTTGAAAGCACCCAAGGTAGCTTCAGGGACTAACGACTAAGGTATCTTCGCATTGTTCTTAGCAAAGTGCAAACTTGCTACTGATAGACTGGACGCCTATAAATAACAGGAAATAATGTCTGTGGAAAAAAACATCGTTATCATCGGTGGCGGCATCATTGGCTCTACCTCGGCGTATTTCTTGTCCCGCCACCAGAAGTTCAATCCCACCATTCATTCCATCACTCTTCTTGAGGCAACAAGGATCGCTGGCGGGGCATCGGGCAAAGCTGGTGGTTTGCTCGCATTGTGGGCATATCCTTCGGCAATTGTGCCGCTGAGCCATCGATTACACAAGCAGCTGGCTGATGAGCATAGTGGTGCGGAACGATGGGGATACCGAACTGTGCACTGTGGGCAAATCGATGCGAGAGGAAGACCTTTGGAAGACGAGAGCTTGAAATGGAACAACGACAAGAGGGCAAAAACAGAAGACGGAGGGCTTACGAATAGCGGTGTGGATCTTGTTAGTCTACAGAAGAGGTCCAAGGAAGCGATTGGTCTTTTGAAGCGAGCTGGGGTGCCGAAGGACTTGGACTGGGTAGATCCGGCATCCACGATAGCGTACGAAGAGATGGGCGATCCGACAACGACGGCACAAGTGCATCCATACTTGTTCACGACCGCAATGGCCGATCTGGCTCAGGAGCGGGGCGCAAAAATCGTATACGGGTCTGCGACGGCCATCAATACGTCGGCGGACGGAAGAGTCGAAAGTGTGTCGTTCACGTCCAAAGACGACGGCGCCCTTCGGACGCTCTCAGCATCGGAGGTAGTCCTCTCAGCTGGGCCATGGACGCCGCGCATCTGGCCGACGGCGCCCATCTCCGCCGTGCGCGCCCACAGCGTCACAATCCGGCCCTCGGAACCGCTCTCGGCGTACGCGCTTTTTACGTCGATATTACTGCCCAAGAACTTCTACGCGCAAGCCGGCGCAAGAAAATCCGCACCGAGACACGTGACGCCGGAGATATACGCTCGGCCCAACGACGAAGTGTACGCTTGCGGCGAAGGTGATCGGCTCGTCCCCTTGCCCGCGACCACGGATCTGGTCGAGGTGGACGAGGAAAGGTGTCAGAACGTTGTTGATTATGTTGGCTCGATAAGCGATGAACTGCGACATGGCGAAGTCACGGCAAGACAGGCTTGTTATCTGCCCAATTTGAGCACGGGTGGAAGCCCGCTTATTGGGAAGACAAGCACCAAAGGCCTCTTCTTGGCGGTTGGCCATACATGCTGGGGCATCCAGAACGCACCCGCAACCGGGAAGCTGATGTCGGAGTTTGTATTTGATGGAGAAGCGAAAAGCGCGAAGGTCCAAGGGGGAAGCTTGGATCCGATACAGTACGGTCTTTGAGGACGAGACATGTGTCTCCTGTTTATATAGATCGAGAAGTCTCCCCGAGTGACGACATAGCGCTAGTGATTTTTCCTCTGCAAGCAATGTTTGCTGCAACTCTTTTGTAAATTAAGCACTTCGTGCATTGATGTCATAAATCGGCGACCCGTTGGACCTCCTGTTGTTGGCTACATTCAAGAAGGAGATTTAAATGGCGTAAACGCTTCGTGGAACGACGTAGAATGCAAATCGGATTTATCGCCGAATCCTGCCTTCTCGCACCAAATGGTCAGGTTCAATTAGCGACATCTTGATATAAGGACTGACTGCGGAATTGCTTCAGCCGGCTCGTGGTGAAATTGCGCAGTGTTCAACAGACCATGTTCCTCTCGCATGACTTTCTAGACAAATGCAAGAACTGAAGAGGATCGATTATAATTACTGTGATGCGACGAACTCTCTAAGCGTGATCAACATAACTTAAGCATTTGCGTCATCATCTCATCAAGTAGGTTCATCCACGTGAAAAAAAAGCCAGCAAATTCATAGAATCTAGAAGTCTTTATGATGTGCCAGGTCCGAAAATAGTATGCGAAGAGATATAATTTTCCACCGTGTTCAGTACGTGAAGCTTATAAGTATTTGAACATCTCAGCCCTCGACACTGTCTATTTCATCTTCCCAGACATGACCCTGATCTTCTTCGCAGACCTTCCAGAATGCGGTTGGACCAGCCGGCCCATTCGGATCATAGTTCTTGTCAAACCACGTTCCAATGACTCCACGCGCGCTTCTGATACCTCCGAGCTGGATACATTCGGATCTCCATCTCGTTTCGCTACAGCGTTGATTGATTAGCCTAAAGATCGTACGTAATAAAGAACACTCCGACATACCCATGGAAGATGCTCAGTGTAACCCAACGCACGTCACCATTTTGCGTCATTCGCACCGAGCCTGTGATCTTGGAATTCGCATTTGGGTCCCAACTAGCATGCATGGACCTGCTCATGCCGGTGAAGTGCACGACGGGCATATCCTTCCTATCGCCTTCACCCGGATCGCTGATCTTATTGACTTTGATCTTCATTGTGATCAATCTGATAGCCTCTTGCGTGGTTATGGGCTCTCGCATCTCGCCAGGCGTTGGATCGGGACTCAAAAAGTTAAAGGCGTAAAGATCGTTATAGTCGAGGAAACATACAATCTGTGTTAATTGAGCGACCATTGACTTGCTGCTACCGTGGTCATATATTATACGCTTACTCTTCTCCAAGTGCCAGAAACGCCATACGGATCTCGGGCTTCAAGCGGAATACTAGGCTGTTGCGTCATAACTTTGACCTGCCTGTTTCGCGCTTTCCACGAGCCGGATTCTACGAGTGCCTTGACTCCTGGGCATACAAACTCCTGGATTGGCACATAGCTCTGGGGCGTGATTCCAAAGAATGGAGTTCCGTACATGTCGCCATCACCACCTTTGCCGTGGTCCAGGCTATCGATGAAGTTTCGCATGTTGAAGCCAAGATCGATCATGATGGATTCAATCTTTTCCCAGTCCGGCCTGAACGATAGATCATCCAAGTACGGGCCCCATGAGTTGCGATTGTTGTAGTTTCGCAGGTCATACACTTTGGATCTCGCGTATGGATGCGCAGCGGTGGAGCGTGTTCTACCGAATATCTCATAGCTCGTCCCAAAGTATGCGTGCAATTTGGCGCTCAGCTGTCTTTCCGCGGCAGTCGGAGCCGCACGCTGCTCTTCCGTGCCAGCTCTCTTCGTGCCATCGGCGGCATAACCATAAAGTCCTGACGAGGAGAGGAATACGTTTCGATTGAGAGGATTTTCGAACTGTTCCTGGAGGAACCTTATGTTTCGCGACTGCGCCTGGATCTTGTTCGCGTGGTGGAGCAAATCAACGATAGACTGGACAACAAGCCGGAGATTTCGTCTCTGCGACGGATCAGCCGTTACAAGGATTGCCAACTACGTGTTTATGTCAACTACCTTTACGTCTTCATTTTCACTCATCAGGATATTCTGAAGATGCGTGATATCTTTCAGCCGTAGCTCCCAATCCACTTCAGTCCAAGCCGGAGGTTCATCCTGTGAAATGTCAATATTGCGCGATACGTACGAGGATCACTTGGTAGTGCTGACGAAGTTTTGCAAGTACATGTCTTTCCATAGAAGCTTATTTCCCTTTATGTAAGCCTTGAATGTTCTGCATGTAGCAGCGAGACGAAACAGATCTGGAAAGTTGACGAAGGTGAAGACCTCGTGCAGCAGCTCATCGCACAGGCTGAGTAGACTGGTCATATTGATGGCAAAGCGTGCCACGGTATCAGAATAGCCAACGCAAGCGCCAGATCGCAACAGCACGGTATCGGTCAGTCAAGACACGAGTGTTGCACAGAACGTTGCGGGGAGGTCTTGCAGATGAAAGGTGAGACGGCGTGAAAAAACAGACTGTGATGTGGATACAGAAGGTCCATAGGTAGGTTCTGAGCTCACATTAGGCCTCCGAAGCCACCTAATTAAGCCATCAAGCATAGAGACGGATGATAGTGGTGATCAGACAGGCAGGCCATTGTACCGCATCACGGCATCGTCCAGTCTGGAGTCGGACGTAGCTTCCCTTATCTCCTCGCCGCAAATGTGGCCCAAGCGTTACGCCTCCTCCAGCTCGTGCACTCCGCACTTTGTAAGTAGAGGTGGACTCTGAATGAGGCTAGCGTATTGCCTATTCAGGATCCGTGACTACCGGATAGCAGAGGTGCCCAGGGGGTGTGAGAGAACACCTGGCAGGATAGCTTGAGATCAATCAATCCAAATCAGACATCGACGATACATTGAGCACACTGACACACTTTGTCAGTCTAAGCACATACCAAGTATCACGTGGCATAAGCAAACGCTGGCTAGATAAGAGAGGAGAGCCAGGGGTAGGGGACAGGAGAACAACCATACAATCCATCAGTCAAGATAGCATATAATGAACTAAGCAGGTTTACGATCTCACTTATGCACCATTCATCGCTCCCGTGATCTTCCGCACAGACATCGATACACTTGGCCGGGATAACGTAATCATGCGCTACTCCCTTCTGGGTGACTCAACAGATTCCTACGTGGCTGCTTGAACGGTGCCGCGTCCGTGCGTTAGCGCGCCCTGGGTCAGTTTGCGTGTGCGTGGATTACTTCATATATAATTTGTACGTGCATGCCCAGACGTCATGTCGACATCCGGAAACGCAGGCTATTTTTTCCAGACCACGTGTGTAAAAGAGTCCGGGCGTTTGAGAATCTACATCCAAGGCTAACGAGGATAGTCCAGTGCGTCGCTCGAGCAAGCAGCCAGGAAAGACGCAAAAAAAACAAACAAGAGAGGAAACCCAATAAGCCTTCCGTCAAAGTTGCTTGCTGTCTCCGTTGGACCTGAGGACGACGGCTCCGTCTACGTCGCTGAGGCAGCCGGCAAAGTGAAACACGTGAACGTCGAAGTGCGTATGCTGGTGAAAAATTTCTTCCCACCGTCTTCCTCCAGACAGTTTCCCTAACATTGTTGGTTCATTGTGCTGTCTTTGAGCGGAGTTAACGCGTCATTGTACTTTAGAGCGGAGAAGTGATCAAGACATATCATGTGGCGTTTTCGCCAGTAACGTGTCTAGCAATCAGTTCTACGTGGATGTACGCCGGCGCATGGGACAAAAATGTGTATTGCCATCGCCGTGCACCAGATAGCCCAAATGCCGTGATGAGCCTTTCGGGTCACACGGACTTCGTCAAGACAGTCCTTTTCGTCCCGATGAGCAAGTCGCCACTGGTTATCTCAGGATCCGCCGATGCCACCATCGTAGTTTGGGATGCACTTTCTGGCCGCAAGCTACACACTCTGAAGGGCCATTCGAGAGGCGTGCAAGCTCTGGTCCTGGAAAGCCAAGACGGAGGTGCTGCAATCATCTTCAGTGGCGACTCGAGTCGCGAGATAAGAAGATGGCATATTTCCGCCGAAGCGAGCTACGAAATATCGTTCTCTGCCCCCGACTCCACGGCGCCATCGGGACCAGTTGATCCCCTGATCGCGCACGAAACCTCGATATACGACTTGAAATTTGACAGCGACGGCGATCTCTGGACAGCGTCCGCTGACAAGACGGCCAAGTGTCTTTCGCGCTCTGACGGATTCAAAGCCGACACAGTGCTTCGGCATCCTGACTTTGTACGCGCAATTGCGATCTACGACGCGGGAGGTCTTGTAGTCACCGCTTGTCGCGACGAGAACGTGCGTGTATGGGAGAAAGGGTCCGGACGGCTGCTGCACGTGTACGAGGGACACTTTGAAGAGGTCACAGGGATCGTGGTGGACGAGGAGAGGGGGCGAGCTGTGAGTGTGAGCATCGATGGTACGGTGCGCACATGGGGCCTGAAGGGCGAGGATATCAAGAAGGCGAAGGAAGAAGCGGAAGAGAAGAAAGCGAACGGAACCGGCGACACGAAAAAGGAGAGCCTCCTTACAGCAGAAGAAGAAGCAGAGCTTGCCGAATTGATGGAGGGAGATGATTGAGTCAAAAAAGGGAGCTTCTGGTTGAACACGTCGAGAGCTTCCATTATCTCACGGGACGAAGGATGTAGATGCCCGCACCTCACTTGGCCGGACACACGCGCGGGGACAGAATTATGGAGCTGTTGTGTAACGGAATTCATAGTCAGCAGCGGAGATGCGCAATATCAGATTCTTTCATCGGTCATCCAACGATAACAGATTTCCTGCTTGCGCTAGCCAGTCTAGCATCTCTTTTCTTTTCCTTTTCTTCCATGTACATCCAAAGCAAGACCTGCGTCTTCGTCGTTTACAATTTGCTCTTCGAAATGCTACGCTCGTCTTTCTTGAACAGCACATCACTGTCCGGATACGGGTCGAAGATGACCTTGTTCAACGGATTGTCCTCACTTGCTCGCTTGAACATGTCCTCGTACACATTGCCATCGTACCGACCCAGGCTGCTGTCGAGTTGCCAATCCGGGAACATCCAGCTGTCCACCAGACGGACGGCATGAGGCCTGATCTGCTCCAGGAGCTGCGGCACGCTCTTGGTCCTCGCTAGCTGAATCTGCCTCACGGTGCAGGCCGCGCTCTGGAAGAACTCTGAGGCCTCCCGCTCCAGCGTGTGGAGGGAGTAAAGGCGGAAGAGCTGGTGAAGCACTTCCTTGGTTGGTTTTGGAAGAGACGATTGCAGTGACGATGAAAAGAGCGCTCCGTAAAAGTTCTTCACAACCATGTACTGCGCGTGAGCCGTCGACAGGCGGTAGAAGTCCACAAGCAGAGAGTTCCAAGAACGCTTTTCTTCATCGCGGTGGCGCAAGGCTTCAAACGTCAGATATGCCGTCCGCCAGGCGAACGCTTCGACAAGCTCCTCATCGTTTCCAAGCACGTCGAATGCGGCGCCCATGTCCTGGCGACGGCGATAGTTTTTGAGAATGCGAGTGGTGTCGTTGTCTCCTAGGTTTGCATCAAAATTTCCGTTCTTGCTTGCGTTTTCGAGAACAGCCCTGGCCGACTTCAACAGATAGCGGGAGACCTGTTGGGTAAGCATGTAGTTGTCTCCTTCCCAAGTCAATGTTGGTAGGTAGTCGGCGTACCACGAACCTAACCCGGAGAATGACGAGTAGCCATGGCCACCGCATGCTCTCCTACAGGTTTCTAAACCTTCACCAGCAACAGTAGATGCATGTGCCTTCAAAGCACAAGAAGTTGCGTGAAGGTCCGCCAGGAGGTCGGCCCCGGGGTTAAGCTCTTCGGGTCCTGGTCCGCGCGACAATTGGCCAACGTCTGCAGAGCCTCCTCCACGTTCTCTCTTGTTCATCACAGCCTGATTGGCATCATACAGAGCAATCATTCCTCGTCCGGTAAAATGAAGAGCAAACGTGGCCGCCAATAGCGGAAACAAGCGCTGCTGGACCATGGTGTAGTTGATGACTTGATTCTCCTTTACTTCGTCTTCCGGGGCGTCTCGGTCGGTGAACTGCCGGCGCACAGAGCAGTACCTGATGGCAATTGTAACACCGCGGGCCAACACTGAACCGGACTGAAGGACAATGTTGGAGCGGACCCATGTAAGGGTTCCATAGACGAGTGACGGATTGGATGGGCGCATGTATTTGCTCGTCTTTGGATCAACCCTCGAGAATCGCGCCAGCATGTTGACATGTGGAATCTTTATTTGGTTGAAAAGAAGGAAACCGTTGTCCATCGTGTTGTATCCAAACCTAGAGCGACGTGGTTAGACACGCCGGTCCATTTTCAGCAAGGCAAAAGCACCGTATCCCACGGCCAGGTCACTTACTTTGGTCCGATGTCGCCTACATATATGTTCTCCAGTGGCTCATGGGTCTTCAAGTCCCGAACTTGAACGACGAAGGGATGCGGCCCATACGATTTTCCATTGATGATCAACTGCGCCATCACAACAGCATAGTTTGCTGCCTTTCCCAAAGACCCAATCCACCACTTTGACGCCGTCAGGTGCGGCGAATGCAACGTGAACGTCTGATTATCGGGATTCCATGTAGCCGTCGTCTCCAAGCCGCGAACGTTGGAGCCGTGGCCCAGCTCGGTCTGCGCATAGCAGCCGATGATTTCGTAATTCTCGGCCTTCTTCAGAAAAAGCTCGTGCTGCTCGGGCGTGCCTTGTTCCCGCAAGGTTACAAGGAACATGCTCGCGTGCAGCCCATAGGGAGTCGGCTCGGAAATCAGCTCGTTGGCTGCATGGTACTCCTCTTTCGTCCAGTTGTGTTGGACTGAGAGTTGACGCAATCGCTTTCCCCGTGCGAGTGCGGCTTTGATCCTCTCGTCACGGCCACGGAAATAGTTTTGCGATTTGTCGAACACCGGATCGTCTTGGAGAATCTTAAGGAGTCTGTTGTTTCGCTCGAGCACAGCGTTGGTGTGCAAGAGACAGGCAAGCTTGTCGACGTTGACGTTTGACTTCTCTCTTTCAAGCTCAAGGCATTTACTTCCGGGTCTTCCAGACTCTTTGAGGGCCTGCACCCATGTCGGATTAGTTACCATCGCGAGCTTTATGGGAAGATGAAATGATTTGGCCCACGGCAGCGATATTATAGGACCTTACGTTAAATTGATGTCGTTTTTCCTCGGTGACGTTCTGATCATTTGTCTGGAACCGAGGCTTTCAATCTTGACCAAGCCAATTGTGGGTTGGTGAGTAATTAGCGTGAAGGCTAGAATCACCAGATACTGTACCTTGTAGCATCCGAATGTCTCGCCACAACGGCATTTGCCGCTGGAGCTTTTTGGTTTACGAGATCGATGCCCCAACCCGTGAACGAGAGACAAAGTCGATTCAACAACAGATGTACTGCTAGAAACAATTCGGTAGAACTGATTAGACTCTCAACGGCGTGAACCTCATTTTAGAAATTAAGTGCACAACTGTAATGTGGATCATCTGTATTCCACTGTGTTCTTGCTTGTTTGTGTAGAAGAAACGCTTGGAACTGCGAAACTCTGTTCTCCTCAGCTTCGTAAGTCAAGAGAAATATTTTCCTTGAATGGAGAGACTTCATCTTACGTCAATAGCTTCCAGGATATTTCAACCGCGACTATATGAATGGACATTGATTTTAAGATAGCTAACATAGCGAGTGCTTGTTGGACGTGAAACTGTGTCCTCGCCCACATGCCGTGTAAAGGTCTAGAACTAATTGTTGCACTGTTGGCTAACCAAGCTAGGTAACAGTGCAACACACGGCAAACTGAAAATTAGGACGGTAAGTTACCCAGTTGGTAGGTAACACGAAGCAAGTACAAAAATGCTTAATAGTCGTGTGGGAAAGAAAGAGTTTGAGATAGAGTCGAAAGAGATGACGGAAGTGACTTAATCAATAGCCGCACACTGCCGTTTTTATAAATGGCACGATGTCGAGAGAGGGAGGTGTTAGGAATATCTTCCCAATACCGACTAGCTTTGCAAACGCAGGCTACTTCGGAGGGGATAAGCTTCCTAGAGCGACGAGGCAACGGTATTCCCAGAACTTATTGAAGAAAGGCATAATCAATAAGATGAGAAAGTTTTGTAGCTAAAAGTAACCTAGCTTTAGATATTGGTAAGATTCAACTGAGAAACTAGATATACTAAACAGTTGAACAACAGCGAGTAGAAGAGCTTAAAGGCTCTGTGTTAGGAATACTTTCCCAATACCGACTAGCTTCACTAATGTGAACCACTTCGGAAGGGATGAGCTTCCTAGAGCAAAGGAACAAGGTATAACTAGAGCTTATTATGGAAGGAAGTATAATAAGATAGTTATATTTATGGTTTAGAATTGTATGAGCTTCAAGATAAGAGAATGTATTCAACTAACTACTAGGTAAACTAGACAGTTGAATTACAGAGAGCCGTAAATGAGGTAGAGACAGGATATTTTTATAGACCAAAGACTGTAGTTCCTTGTTGCCTTGCTCATTTCTTGAATATGGACGGAATGAGCCTTTCCTCCAATCAAGAATATATAAGATTCCTGTGATTGGACAACGAGCTCATCCGGCTCATTCTTGCAGAATGATCCCAATGAGCGCCTCACGTGTTCCCTCACGTGTTACTTCGTAACACTCTGATCTTTTATAGAAAGCAAACAGAGAGAAGATTAGGGGAACAACAACAGCGAGAACCTAAATTCTTGGAGTTCAATCGTTCTATCGTGCATACATAGTCCTCTAGAGGCCTCGAGTCGCCGATAAACCGTTCCTGGCCGTGCATAGCCTTCTGGTGGATACATGAACACAGTTCGGTCCAGACTTGCGTTCATAAATGCATTCACAGCATCCATCTGAGCAGTCTCCAGATCATACTTTGCCGTCATGGCCATCAGAACTTGAAATGATCGTGCTGCCAATGTGGCTGTATACACATCTTCTGCTGTCTTCGGTTCCATATCACCTCGAATTACTAGTCTCGCTTTGAACGTGGCTAGCCGACCGTCCTGATCAGGTTTATAGCTGTAGACCCATATGCTGCCCAGCTTCACGCTCTCCTTTGCTGAGTCTTTCGGCACCTCAATGAAGCTATCTGCCTGCTGGTGAGTCTGCAGGTGTTCAGCCTCTTCTCGCTGGAATTCTTTTGCAAATCGGTGTCTGAGCATCTCTCGTCGGTTTCTTGGTACAGGTGGTAAATCCTTGATCAGTGGAGCCTGGGCATCTGAGGTCTTTTGATCCTCATCATCGTCCCAAGTGAGTATAGCTATTCTTGAGGCGATATCTTTCTTGCCTATCATCCGCCCGGCATAAAAGCTTCCTCGGAGGGTATTATGCTCAACATGCTCAAACGCTCGCTCAGCCTCATTCTCTCCTTCCGGTGTAGATTGTAGGTGCGGTGCTTTCCGAATTGGCGACTGATAGTGTGTCTTGGCTGAAAATGCTTCCTGCACTGCTGACTGATTCACTTGGTTGTATCTGTTGTAGTCCAGCTATCAGTTGACTTAGCGGGTCTGAGTCCTCGGTATTCACATCCGATGGTACCCGATCTATCCAGCCATTAGGCAGTTGCCAAATGCTATTGAAGACGTCTTGATCAGGTATCCCAACCTCCTCAATGACATCATTGAGCTCTTGCTCAGTTTGTGGGTCAAGCTTCTCAATCCTGCCATCAAAGAATTGAGACTCATCAAAGATCACGTCTCGGACCAGCTTGATTTTGTTGGAGTAGGGTATCAAGATTTGATAGATGTTCAAGGCAGTATACCCAATTAGGGACCCGATATCCGCCCTCAGATTAAGCTTATAAAACAGTTTGCGTGTCTTCTTCCGTACGTCTGCGATCATGACGTATGCCTTGCATCCATACGCTCGCATATGGCTGATGGACGGTTTGATCCATTCTCCTTGCAGTCCAAGGTTGATCCTTTGCATGTTGTACATCAGTTCATATGGGGTCATCCATTAGTTCTGAGCTCTTGGAAGACGATTATGGATGTAACATGCTGCTTCGATATATGCAAGCCAGTGTTCCTCAGGCAGGTTCGCATGGATCCTCATGTTTCGAGCCATCTCACCAATTACAACCCCTGAGCGTTCTGCTAACCATTCTGTGCCTGTGTGTTTGGTGCAGAAGGCTCAAATTTAACACCCTGAGCTCGAAACTATGTCTGAATGATATCTGCCATGAGTTTATTATCACTGCGTACTTTGCGCCATTTGATCTTGAACTGGGTTCGGATATAACAGTATGCATCGATCAGGCCTTCTAAGATTGATCATGCGCTATCTGTTGTCAGTATATATGGCATAGTGAATCATAAGTCTCTACATATGATCAGTAGGTATCTTCAATAGATCCTATATCCTTGCATAGGGTGCATATCCACTGAGACCTCGTCAAATGGATGTGTTGGTGGTGCTTCAGGTTCTGCCCTTGATATCTGTGCACTTATCTTTGATAGCGCACATGCCTCGCATTCAGCTGTCACCGGACCCCGAATCTTTGCATTCCGGGTCGCTGTCTCAAGTCGCTCAAGCGCTTGTATACCTGCATGACTCATCGAAAGGTGCCATAAATGTCCTTCTGCTGTTGAAACTGGTCGCGTATTCCCCTGATGTTGGGTCTTAAATGCTGTACCTTGAGTACCCTCTAGTTGGTCCTCAAGAAGATGGAATTCATAAATCACGAACTAGTCATGTTTGTCAGCTACCCTATGGACGCTTGATCCATTTGCCCGTCGAAGCATCATCATTCTGTAGCTGTCAAAGTAGATGCCTGCGCTCATCAGCTTTCTCAGTGATGCTAAATTTGTTGGCATATCTGGGCAGTAAGCCACTCCCTTTAAACTGAGATACTTGCCGCTGGACGTGGGTATTCTTACAGTACCATAGCCTTTGATCTCGATGTAACCGCCACCCCCAAGAAGGTACTCTGGCTCGCTCAGCTGGTGGTAATCTGTTAGGTACTCAAGATCATTGGCCCCATGGTCTGTACTGGCTGAGTCCAGTAGTACTGCTTGTCTCAGACCTGGGGCTGGTCAGACCGTAAAGCTCATGCCTGTTCTATATCTAGGTCAAGGCTGTACGGTTAGTCACCTATCTGCCCTACTGTCTTCGACTGATCTCAGTGCCTTGCACTAATCATCAGGTGGCATAGGCATTCCGAGTCTCTTTAATTCTCTGATAACCCTTTCGGTTTTCTTGTTTCGAAGCCAGATACTTCGTCTGAACTCCAATGGCTTCCATTCTTCTGACCTCTTCTTTGGTTCCGCGAAGAAACAGCCTTCGAGTGTGTGACCTTTCAGGCCACACCCCCAACAGCCACCAACGGTGCCTGATCGGTGTCTTTTTGTCTCATTCCCACCCGCCTTGGTTTGAGGTCTTGATGGCAGATCTTTGGATTGATCAGGTCCTTCAGATTCAGCCTCAGCAGCTACAGACACAAACGCTCCACGCCTTGCTCCAGATTGGGCAGGTCTTACAGAATGCCGAATGCTGTACTCTGATTGAATAGCCTGCACCACATCGCGGTATGTCTTAAGATCACCATTTCCAGCTGTGGTCTGGAGGATCCGAGTTACTGTGCTCGGGACCAGATCACCAACTGCAGCCAGTAGGTCACTCGACCACTGCTCATAGTCTAGTGCATGTGGTAGGTCAACTGCTTCAGCTTGAAGCATTGCCTCCTGCCACTTAGATACCCAAGATGTAATTGTCTTCGCCGTCACCGGCGTCCTGATTGCGGTGTTGTACGCCTCCCTCGCGCGTCGCTTTCGTAGAGCTGGATCGCCTCGATAGACATCTCGCAATTTCTGAACTTGTGTACGGAGCGGGTCTTTTGCCTTCAAGTATAGTTTGGCTGTATCATCGCATGTCTGTCGGATGACCTGAGCTGCTTCCATGTATTCTCGTTCTTCAGCTTTGAATTTGGGTAGGTCCTTGCGAGTGAAGATCTCCAGGTCGAACCTGAATTCCTCTCTCTCTTTGTTTGTGAGGTTGTATTGGACTCGATTATACTCAGGCGGCTCGACCTGCTCCTCCTCTGCCCTGCTAACCGCGGTGGTATAGGTGGCCGAGTATGCTGACTCGATTGGTTCCTCCATGTCGAGGGTTGGTATGGCTGGTGGATTGGTTGAGTCTGGGTCTATGAATTTCGTCCATAGCGTAGGTGTAACCATCCCTTCCAGTTGTTCGATCCACTTATCCCAATCATCCTGAGTCTTGAGGATGACTAGCTGTTCCTTCACTTTGATGGTATTCGCCATATCTGCTATGGTTTGTATGACGATTGTCAGGAACTTATTCAACTCGGTTGACTGCCCAATTGATAGATGGGTTGAGTGTGGTATGATTGCTTCAAGTTTTCGCTTTTGCAAAGTGTTGATGAGCTTAAGATCCGGCATCTTTACTCAGGTTGTATCTATATCTCGGTATTTATCGTTATTGCTCTGGCGGTGTACTGCTTAATGATTATGCAGGTCTTTTTAGCCTTACCCTGCAGGTCGTGCATGCTGCTGCACCTTCTCGCTTCGTATAGTACTGTATTGGTCGCTAACCGGGCTCATAACTGTCAATGTCTGTGCGGAAGATCACGGGAGCGATGAATGGTGCATAAGTGAGATCGTAAACCTGCTTAGTTCATTATATGCTATCTTGACTGATGGATTGTATGGTTGTTCTCCTGTCCCCTACCCCTGGCTCTCCTCTCTTATCTAGCCAGCGTTTGCTTATGTCACGTGATACTTGGTATGTGCTTAGACTGACAGTCACACTTCGCTTTGTTCAAAGTAAACAAAACCAGCTGTCCCTTCCATCCACCCCTTATCCATCAAAAATTGTCTTCAAAAGCTTGCCAGCCCTGTTGACAATCGTTGTTCTACTAATATTACCGTGATACTTAGGCTCCTAGAGGCTGCGCCTCGTGTTTCGCGGTCTGCATACCTACAGTCTCCCCCCAATGCTCGACATCGTCTGCGCGTTGTTGGTCTCCTCACCCACGGACACCCTTGTCTGTTCCATAAATCTGATGGCCTTTGTGGCTAGCTTGCGCGTACTCAGAATCGCTCTGAGGTTAGTCCGTCCTGGGAGGAGTCCGAACTCCTGTCTCCGGAGGTCCTTGTAGTGGCGGCAGCTAAGCAGGACGCGACCACAGTGGTACTACGAAAGCCTGGAAAGGACGACTATACAATTCCTAAAGCGTACCGCCCGATCGCGCTTCTGAATACGATCGGGAAGGTCATGGACACAGTCATCGCCCGGCGACTCAGCTTTCTGGTAGAGAAATATCAGGTGCTTCCCAGCCGACATGTCGGAGGCCGGAAGCTGCGGTCTACAGAACATGCGCTACACGCGATAATCGAACGTATTTACGAAACATGGAATAAAGGCAAGGTGAGAGTGGCTAGCCTTCTCCTTCTGGACGTGATGGGGGCATTTGAAAGTGTCTCTTCCAAACGGCTCTTACACAACCTCCGGAAGCGGAAGGTTGATGAAACGATGGTACGCTGGATAGCGAGCTTTCTGAGCGGCAGGCGCACCAGGATTGCGCTCGACGGATATGAATCAGAGGAGTACCGGATTGAAACTGGTATCCCACAGGGCTCACCCCTCTCACCCATCTTGTATATTTTCTACAATGCAGATCTTATAGAGGAGTGCGGGGTAGAGGACGTGACAACAGTAGGATATATTGACGACGCCGCGACCCTGGCGTGCAGTGACTCCACAGACGAAACCTGTGAGAAGATTGAACTAGCACTAGAAAAGGCTTACCATTGGGCACAAATGCATGGCGCGAAATTCGCACCAGAAAAGTTCCAGCTAGTACACTTCACACGAGCACACAGCCGCATCGACTTTGAAAGGCCGCTCGTAACCCAGGGAATCACTATCCCGGCTAAGACTACATGCAAGTACCTGGGGGTCATCATGGACCGAAAGCTAAAATGGAAGGAACACATCGCAGAGATACGCCGGAAAGTCACAAAAACAATCGCCGCACTAAATTCCATCGGAGGCTCTATCTGGGGCATATAGGTGTTAGGAATACTTTCCCAATACCGGCTGGCTTCACCAATGTAAGCCACTTCGGAAGGGATTAGCTTCCTAGAGCAAGGGAACAATGTATAACCAGAGCTTATTAAGGAAGGAATATAATAAGATAGTTACGTTTGTGACTTAGAATGGTATGAGCTTCAGAAGTATGAGAATGTATTCA
>NW_015622215.1:48936-51906 GCF_000836295.1 Verruconis gallopava | reverse complement strand
CTATAGGGAAAGTAATCAATATAAGTAGGATAATTAAGGGCCCTATTAATAGTAAGAATATCAAAATTGTATTGGACTCAGGAGCTAATGTCAGCCTAATAACACCAAGACTTACGGAGGAGCTTAACCTCCCAGAAGCAGATATACGCATGCCTCACCTGCATTGGGGGGGTGTTATAGATATTGACTGCTTTAGGGTACATAAAATTAAACTATATTTATAAGATATAAACAAAGTTAAGAAGACTATACTAGTGATTATATTTATAGTAGACCAAGAGCAATTATATATTGTCCTAGGTATGCCTACTATAAAGTAATAAGACATTCTCCTTAATATAGGATAGGAGAAGTGGTACTTTAGAGATACAGTACCAACAGTACGCATAATAAGCGCAGAGGAAGAGATTAATAAAGATAAGTACTATAGTATACTTCTCCTAAATATAGAACTGAAGAAGGCGTAAGCAGAATATATACTGCCTAATAAATTACAAGATTTTATAAATATTTTTAAAAAAGAAGCTATAATAATATTACTGAGCTATAAGGGTACAGACCATATAATTAAGATAATAGTAGAACTGCTATATTATCTAATCTACTATATATTAGTAAAGGAGCTTAAGGCTTTTAGAGAATATCTCAGTGAGGCACTGCAGAATGGGTGGATAAGGCCCTCCATAAGCCCTGCAGGCGCACCCGTTCTATTCATGCCAAAGAAGAATAGCGAGCTACGCCTGTGCATAAATTATAGAGGCCTTAATAAGGTTACTATTAAGAATAGATACCCCCTACCACTTATTCCAGAGATCCTGGACTGACTGAGTGGCGCAAAGATTTTCACAAAGTTAGATCTTAAGAATATATACTATAGAATATATATTAAGGAAGACTATAAGTGGAAGACAGCATTTCGCACGCGCTATGGCCACTATAAGTACCTAGTAATACTGTTTAACTTAGCTAACATGCCTGTAATATTCCAGGCGTATATTAATAAGGTGTTAGGGAACTATATTAATACCATATATATTGTATACCTTAACGACATCCTTATCTACTCAGAGGACTGGGAGTCTTATATGCGGGATATGCGCGTAATATTTATGTAGCTATAAGTGTATAACCTATACTGTAACCTTAAAAAGTGTGAGTTCTTTACTAATAAGGTTAAGTTTCTTAGCTTTATGGTCAGGATGGATAGTATATGTATAGATAGAGCAAGAGTAGTAATCATTAAGGAATAGCCTACACTAACAACCCTGAAGGAAGCATAAATATTCCTTAGGTTTTGTAACTTCTATAGATGATTTATTAAAGATTATGCAAAGATTGCAAGGGGCTTAACTAACCTTATAAAGGGAATGAAAAATAGTAAGCTAATAAAACTATTTAAGTAGACTGAAAGTGCAGAGCAGTTATTTTAGATACTATAAGACACGTTCACGACGGCACTAATTATCAGATATTTTAATCCAGAACTACTAATTAGGGTAGAGACAGATATATCGCAATTTGCGATAGTAGGGATATTATCCCAGTATAATAAAGAGGGCTAATAGCGTCTAGTAGTATTCTATTTATGTAAGATAAAAGATACCAAAACAAGGTACAAGATGTATGATTAAGAGTTGCTTATAATTATAGAGTGTTTCAAGCAGTAGAGGCACTATCTAGAGGGAAGTGCTACTCTAATTAAAGTCTATATAAACTACAGAAATCTGACTAGATTTATAAGGGTTACATAGCTTAATAGCAGGTAAGTCAGATGGGCTATATTATTAGCGGGGTATAACTTTATCCTTCACCACCGCGCGGGTCTGTCTAATCCCGCAGATGCGCCCTCAAGACACCCAGACTATATAATAGAAGAAAGACTATTAGACAACCTGCTTCCAATACTACGCCAAAAGTTGGCGGTATTACCAGAAAGTACTATATATATAACCCTGGTACTTAAAAATAGATCAAAAGCGATCAGGCATACAGGGCAACAGCTAAGGACTAGTCTAGAGTGTAGGGAGGTGAGCCCCTATAATAATACTATAATTATAGCCTTATACGGTCTTTGCATATCCTAGATATGGGAAGAGTATGGGTATTATAGGCAGCGAACAGCAGGGCAAGTAGGGAAAAGCACCTACCTATATTATGTCGTTGTGAGAGCCATAGAAGGTGAAGTAGCCTATATAGAAAAGGAGATCCCTAATATTCTATAAGAACTATAAGCTTAATACGAAATCACTAAAAGTAAGCGTAATATATTAGAAAAGTGAGTTAGGAAGAGGGCGGGTAATTAGTCAGTAAACCATTAGGATGTCCTACTGTTCCAGGGTCGAGCCTATATACTGGATAACCTAGCAGTAAAATTTGAGCTTATAAGAAGGTACTATGATAACCCTTATATAGGACACTTTAGAGCAACCAAAATGGTTAAACTCTTAAGTAGAAAGTACTACTGGCCATTAATACGCCAGGACATGTAAGAATATATATGGATATATAACGTGTGCCAGTAGGTGAAGGTGAAGAGACACCGCCTGTATAATAAATTACAGGCACTACCTGTACTGGAATGTCTATGGATAGAGATCACTATGGATTTTATGAGTGGCATCCCGCCGTCCAAGCGTGACGGTAGTGTATATGATGCTATCTTAGTAATTATTAACAAATATATAAAAATAGTACTCTATACCCTAACTATAAAAGATTGTATAGCCGTAAATATTACTGATATACTGCTTGATAGGGTTATAAGAAGCTTTAGCTTACCTAAGGGTATTGTCTTAGACTAAGACCTAAAATTCACGAGTGAATTCTAGTTAGAACTGTACTATATATTACATATATATAGATATATGGGAACCGTATTCTATCCATAAACTGATGGACAGACAGAATATCAAAATCAAATGATTTAGGAATACCTGCGCGTATACTGTGGAGAGCACCTGAAAATATGGG
>NW_015622215.1:44206-45629 GCF_000836295.1 Verruconis gallopava | reverse complement strand
TAACAGGCATAACCCTATTCTTTATACTATATAGGTTCTATTTAGAGGTCTATTATAATATTAAGAATTAAAATATAGTACCAGATATGCAAGAATAAGTGAAGTAACTCTATAATATCTGCAAGAAGCTAGAAGAATACCTGGCTAATGCAAGCCAAGAGTAAGCAAAATACTATAACCGCAGGCATAAACCGATGATATTTAAAATAAATAACCTAGTCTTACTATTAATAAAATATTTATATCTAAGGTATATAAGTAGGAAACTTATACTATATTTTATTAGGCTATTCCAAGTCCTTAAACTAGTTAGTATGTAAGTATATTAACTGCAGCTACCAGTATTATGAAAAGTTTAGAATATATTTTATATCTTTCTACTAGAAAAATACTATTAGTATATAGGCGGCGATAACACAGCGGATTACCTGCTACTCCCAGAAATCATTAACAACGAGGAAGAATGGGAGATAGAAGAAATCCTTGATAAGAAGAAGCGCAAGGATAGCATATAGTACCTGGTTAAGTGGAAGGGTTACCCTACAGAATATAACTAGTGGTTGCCAAGAGAAAACTTAGATAATATATAGGAGAAGTGTAATGAATTCAATAACTGATCAAAGAGAAGATATATATAAAATATAAGAGATAAATAATATATGTCATATATTAAAAGAAACTATGCTAAATATATTACATAAATTAAAGATATAAGGACTATATCCTTAATTAGAATAATTGGAAGAAAGCTCTATAATAGAGCTCTCGCGGCAATAGGGGGCAAATCCACCCTAGCTTGATGAAGGCGCTATAGGCAGAGGTAAAGCAGTAGTATGACGCTACCGACAAGAAGAGATCACGGGGTTAAGAGAGGAATTAGGCCTGAAGGCCCGGCAACTATAGTAGTAGGAGGAGAAGATGAGTTCGGGCGGAATTTAGGGGATGCCCCTTAAATAACCTAGTAGTGTATTAGCCTAAATAAATTAGCAGAGCTAATATGCTAGTAGAAAACTATACCTATAGGTAAAGACGGAATCCCAGCTAGGGTATTTATACCTTAAACTAGTTGTTATATTTAGCCTAGTAAGTCGCGAAATATTACCTCCAGGATTAAGTAATGGTGACCGCCCAAACGGTTATCGCAGATAATAAATGCCTTAACTATGGTTCTATAATATATAAATATATATATATACTCTGTTTAGTTAACCCAGACTATCAATATAATACCTACCTTATAATCTTTAAGAGCTCTTGCAAGCTTAATAAGACGGGCTAGGTAATGGCTAAATTATGGTGGGACCTATTCACAGTAAGATAAAGTAACAGAAATATAATTATAATTACAGAACTTGAATCTCTTTATATTTATAGTACTAGTGCGAGCACCTAGTATACTTCTAGAATACAGGTATATCATATT
>NW_015622215.1:37778-40126 GCF_000836295.1 Verruconis gallopava | reverse complement strand
TATGTATATATGTGTGTAAATAGTGGAAGAACAAATTTTGGAATATAAAAGAATTTATATCTTTACTAAGTATCAGAATTATAATATTATTACTATATAATAGTAATAAATATAATAACACACATAGTATAATACTAAGATATAATAATAATAATAAATAGTAGAAGTAATAGATGGAATGCACTTAATATGATACTATATTAGTAGTAGAACACAATCTTAGTAAGTCTAGGGACCAGACTATGGAAGGGGGGGAAGAGTTATAAGGAATAGAGTAGGAATATATGTATGGTATGGCTGCGCTCAGGCCATGGGTCACATGCTCTAGGGGGAAGCAGTATTTAAGCTACGCACAGTATCCATCTTAGTTTGACTCTTTAGTCATCAGTTTTGATACCAATCCATACTCATTGCTCCCCATCCTGATATCACGCTTACATTCACCCCTTACAGTTACTTTACTTATTCTTATATATCTAGTACTATATTTTAATTCTTAATATTATAATAAACCTCTAGGTAGAACCTATATAGTATAAAGAATAGGGTTATGCCTATTAATATATTAATACTATTATTATATATAAATTCAGTAATTAGTAGTAGTTTTACCTATATTTTCAGGTACTCTCCGTAGTATGCGTGTAGGTATTCCTAAATCATTTAATTTTAATATTCTATCTGTCTATCAGTTTATGGATGGAATACAGTTCTTATATATCTATATATATATAATATATAGTATAGTTCTAACTAAAATTTTGTGAGGAACGGAGTAGGAACATACGCACGGTACGGCTGCGCTCAGGCCGCGGGTCACGTGCTCCAGGGGGAAGCAGTATTTAAGCTATATATAATATCTACCTTAATTTAACTCCTTAGTTATTAGTTTTAATACTAATCTATATTTATTACTCCCTATCCTAATATTATGCTTATATTCACCCTTTATAATTCTGATAACTCTTTACCAAAACAAAGGTGTAGGCCTGGTATTAGGATATTAGAATAATTATATAATAATAATATCTCTATACCTATTATTAAACTAGAACCCTTATTATTAATACTATTAATTAATAAGTAAATTAGGAAATTAAAGAAAAGAGAAGTAGACCTTTAAAGAAAGATCCAACTTAAAAAATTAAAAGAGAGAGTGGTATAAATAGAGGCTATAATTAAAGAATAGTTAACTTATAATATCCCTACTACTATTAAAGATAATTAACTAGAAAATACTAGTATTAAAACCCCTAAGTCAACACTATCAAGTACCTTATCCTAAGGGAAGGATATTTACCTAAAGGGCCTTCTAGAGTATAAAGGAAAAATATTATAGGAGTATACTAACTGGATTAACTACGTTATAAATATATTTTAACTAGTACCTAAAAAATTTATATAAGAAAGTATTTAGGTTACCTAGGCCTAATAATTTCTTATAAATTCTTTAAGGATAACTTAGTCTAACTATACCAGAAATAAAGGAGATAAGTTAAGTATATAGGAAGAACTTATAATATTCCTACTTAACAAACTTGAAGACTTAAGAAACTATAAACTAAGTATCTATATAGTATATATTTAAGTAACCTAAAGGAAGGGCTAAACTATAGCTAACTTTAAAGTATACCTTACCTTCTTAGAAGCCTAGATAACCACTATATAGATAGAGAAGGAGAAATATAATAACCTTATTATAAAATTTAAATTAGACTTATAATATTATCTAATAAGCCTATTAATAATACCAGAAATATACAGCAGTATTATAATACTACTTATAAGGTAGGCGAAAACTAAGAAGAAAATAGAGATAGAAATAATAAGTATAAGCTTAAAATAAAAGTTTGGTGATAGCAATATACTCCCTAAGTATAATTAAAATAGGGAACCAGTAAATCTGAAATCTAAGCCTGAAGACCCTAAACCATCTACTAATAAAAAGAAAGAGTTAAAATTAAGATATTATAAATATAATAAGTTCAGATATATAATATAAGACTGTCGCAAGCTAAAGGGAGAAATAACTGATAAGGGAAAAGTATAGGGGTCATATTAATCTCTATATATATAACCTATATAGAACTTAAAGTTATAGGGAAAGTAATTAATATAAGTAGGATAATTAAGGGCCCTACTAATAATAAGAATATTAAAATTATATTAAACTTAAAAGCTAATATCAGCCTAATAATATTAAGACTTGCAGAAGAGCTCAACCTTCCAGAAATAGATATATATATACCTTATCTGTATTAGGGGGGTGTTATGGATATTAACTGCTTTAGGGTATATGAAATCAAACTATATTTATAAGATATAAATAAAGTTAAGAAGACTGTACT
>NW_015622215.1:0-33030 GCF_000836295.1 Verruconis gallopava | reverse complement strand
GATTGAGCCGAAGTTGAGCCGAGTAAGATTGCGCTGATGTAACACGCCAAAACCAACTAACCTAATCGGGTGTATGCAAAGAGTAGATTTGACTTAGAAATAGCGCAAAGATTTTCACAAAGTTAGATCTTAAGAGTATATACTATAGAATATATATTAAAGAAGGCTATAAGTGGAAGATAGTATTTTATACGCGCTACAGCTACTATAAGTACCTGGTAATACTATTTAGCTTAGCCAATATACCTGTAATATTCCAGGCATATATTAATAAGGTATTAGGGAACTATGTCGATACCATATATATTATATACCTTAATAACATCCTTATCTACTTAGAGGACTGGAAGTCCTATATGTGGGATGTGTGTATAATACTTACGCAGCTATAAATATATAACCTATACTATAACTGTAAGGGGTGAATGTAAGCGTGATATCAGGATAGGGAGCAATAAGTATGGATTAGTATTAAAACTGATGATTAAGGAGTAAAACTAAGGTGGATACTATATATAACTTAAATACTGCTTCCCCCTAGAGTATATAACCTACAGCCTGAGTGCAGCCGTACCATATATATATTCCTACTCTATTCCTCATAACTCTTCCCCCCCTTCTATAGTCTGGTCCCCAGACTTACTAAAATTATATTTCTCTACTAGTATAATATTATATTAGGTATATTCTATCTATTACTTCTACTATTTATTATTATTATTATATCTTAGTATTATATTATATATATTATTATATTTATTACTATTATATAATAATAATATTATAATTCTGATACTTAGTAAAGATATAAATTTTTTTATATCTTAAAGTTTATTCTTCTACTATTTATATATATATATATATATATATATATACACGTATACACACATATACATATATATAAAAAAATGGTATCTTTATAGTGGTCAGCTATTTATTTATTAGGGGCAAGACAGAGTTTATTAATACCTTACTCCTTAGGTGCGGGTTATAGGTATTCCTTATCTTGTTCCCTAACTCCTCCTTTACCAATATCTATACTATTATTATTAACTCCTTAATATGGTAAGGCAAGTTCTAGATATAGGCATGCTCCCTACCTTCACTCCCTATCTCTTTATTCCCTAACCCCTATACTACTACTATTAGTATCCTAATATAGTAAGATAAGTTCTAGGTATTAGTATTATAATAATAGTATCTTAGTGCTAGAGCCTCCTAATTACTATTATTAGGTTACTTTTAAAGTAATAGGGTTATTATCTCCTTAAGGTAAGGGTAAAACCTTACCTTAACTAGAGGAGGGGAATAAGGTAGAGGTGGATATTTTTATCTGCCTCTAATATAGTAAGGATATTAACCTTATCTTTAAATATAATATACCTATATTCTAAAAGTATACTAGGTACTTACGCTAGCACTATAAATATAAAGAGATTTAAGTTCTATAGTTATAATTATATTTTTATTACTTTATCTTACTATAAATAGGTCCTACTATAATTTAGCTATTACCTAGCCTATCTTATTAAGCTTATAAGAGCTCTTAAAGATTATAAAGCAGGTATTATATTAATAGTTTAGGTTAACTAGGTAAAGTATATATATATATTTATATACTATAGAACTGTAGTTAAGGCGTTTATCACCTATAATAACCATTTAGGTAGTTACCACTACCTAATCCTAGAGGTAATATTTTATAATTTATTAGACTAAATATAATAACTAGTTCAGGGTATAAATACCCTAGCTAAAATTCTATCTTTACCTATAGATATAGTTTTCCTACTAGTATATTAGCTCTACTAATTTATTTAGGTTAGTATACTACTAGGTTATTTAGGGGGCATCCCCTAAATTCCACCTAAACTTATCTTCTCCTCCTACTATTATAGTTACTGGGCCTTTAGGCCTAATTCCTCTCTTAACCTTATAATCTCTTCTTATTAGTGGTATCATACTGCTATTTTACCTCTATCTATAATACCTTTATTAAGCTAAGGTAGGTTTACCCCTTATTACCACAAAAGCTCTATTATAGAGCTTTCTTCTAATTATTCTAATTAAGGATATAGTTCTTATATCTTTAATTTATATAATATATTTAGTATAATTTCTTTTAATATATAATATATATTATTTATTTTTTATATTCTATATATATCTTTTTTATAATTAGTTATTAAATTTATTATACTTCTCCTATATATTATCTAAATTTTCTTTTAGTAACTACTAATTATATTCTATAAGATAATTTTTCTACTTAACTAAATACTATATACTATCTTTATGCTTCTTTTTATTAAGGATTTCTTCTATCTTCCATTCTTCCTTATTATTAATAATTTCTAGGAGTAATAGATAATCTACTATATTATTACTATTTATATACTAATAGTACTTTTCTAGTAAAGAGATATAGAATATATTCCAGACTTTCTATAATACTAGTAGCTATAGTTAATATACTTATATACTAACTAATTTAAGGACTTAGAATAGCCTAATAAAATATAGTATAAGTTTTTTATTTAGGTACCTTAGATATAAATATTTTATTAATAATAGGACTAAATTATTTATTTTAAATATTATTAGTTTATACCTATAGTTATAGTATTTTACTTACTCTTAACTTATATTAGCTAGGTATTCTTCTAGCTTCCTGTGGATGTTATGGAGTTGCTTCATTTATTCTTATATATCTGGTACTATATTTTAATTCTTAATATTATAATAGACCTCTAAATAAAACTTATATAGTATAAAGAATAGGGTTATACCTATTAATATATTAATATTGTTATTATATATAAATTTAGTAATTAGTAGTAGTTTTGCCTATATTTTTAGATGCTCTCTGTAGTATATACATAGGTATTCCTAAATTATTTAATTTTAATGTTCTATCTATCCATTAATTTATGGATGGAATGCGGTTCCTATACATCTATATATATATAATATATAGTATAGTTCTAACCAGAATTTATTTATAAATTTTAGGTCTTAATCTAAAATAATACCTTTAGGTAAACTAAAGCTTTTTATAACCTTATTAAGCAGTATATTAGTAATATTTACAGCTATATAATCTTTTATAGTTAGGGTATAGAGTACTATTTTTATATATCTATTAATAATTACTAGGATAGTATTATATATACTACCATTATGCTTGGATAGTGGGATACCACTCATAAAATCTATAGTGATCTCTATCTATAGATATTCTGGTATAGGTAGTGCCTATAATTTGCTATATAGGCGGTGTCTCTTCACCTTTACCTGCTGGTACACGTTATATATCTATATATATTCTTATATATCCTGGTATATTAATAGCCAGTAGTACTTTTTACTTAAGAGTTTAACTGTTTTGGTTACTCTAAAGTATCCTATATAAGGGTTATTATGGTACCTTCTTATAAGCTTAAACTTTACTGCCGGGTTGTCCAGTATATAGGCTCAACCCTAGAATAGTAGGATATCCTAATAGTTTACTAACTAATTGCCTACCCTTTTCCTGACTTACTTTTCTAATACATTATACTTGCTTTTAGTAATTTTATATTAAGCTTACAGTTCTTATAGAATATTAGGAATCTTCTTTTCTATATAGGCTGCTTCACCTTCTATGGCTCTTACAATGACACAATATAGGTAGGTGCTTTTCCCTATTTACCCTACTATTCACTGCCTATAATACCTATACTCTTCCTATATCCAGAATATATAAAGACTATATAAGGCTATAGTTATAGTATTACTATAGGGGCTCATCTCCCTGCACTCTAGACTAGTCCCTAGCTATTACCTTATATACCTAATTACTTTTAATCTATTTTTAAATACCAGAGTTATATATATAGTATTTTCTGGTAATACTACTAACTTTTAGCGCAGTATTAGAAGCAGGTCATTTAATAATCTTTCTTCTATCATATAGTCTGGGTGTCTTAAGGGTGTATCTGTAGGATTAGACAGACCCGCGCGGTAATAAAGGATAAAGTTATACCCTATTAATAATATAGCTTATCTGGCTTACCTGCTATTAAGCTGTATAACTCTTATAAATCTAGTCAGATTTCTATAGTCTATATAGACTTTAATTAGAGTAGTATTTCCCTCTAGATAGTATCTCTACTGCTTGAAATACTCTATAATTATAAATAACTCTTAATTATATATCTTATACCTTATTTTAGTATCTTTTATCTTATATAAATAGAATATTACTAGATGCTATTAGCCCTCTTTATTATACTAGGATAATATCCTTACTATCATGAATTATAATATATCTGTCTCTACCTTAATTAGTAGTTCTGGATTAAAATATCTAATAACTGGTGCTATTATAAATACATCTTATAGTATTTAAAATAACTATTCTGCACTTTCAGTCTATTTAAATAGTTTTATTAGCTTACCATTTTTCATTCCCTTTATAAGGTTAGTTAAGCCCCTTGCAATCTTTGCGTAATCTTTAATAAATTATCTATAGAAGTTGTAAAACCTAAGGAATATTTATACTTCCTTTAAGGTTATTAGTATAGGCTATTCTTTAATAGTTACTACTCTTACTCTATCTATATATATATATCATCTGTCCTAACCATAAAGCTGAGAAACTTAACTTCATTAATAAAGAATTTATACTTTTTAAGGTTACAGTATAGGTTATGCGCTTATAGCTGCGCAAGTATTGCGCGTACGTCCTATACATAGGACTCCCAGTCCTCTGAGTAGATGAGGATATTATTAAAGTATATGATATATATGATATTAATATAGTTCCTTAATGCCTTATTAATATATACCTGGAATATTATGGGCATATTGGCTAAGCTAAATGGTATTACTAGGTACTTATAGTAGCTATAGCGTGTGTGAAATACTGTCTTCTACTTATAGCCTTCCTTAATATATATTCTATAGTATATATTCTTAAGATCTAATTTTATGAAAATCTTTGCGCCACTTAGTTAGTCCAGGATCTCTAAAATAAGTGGTAGGGGATATCTATTTTTAATAGTAACCTTATTAAGGCCTCTATAGTCTATATATAGGTATAGCTTACTATTTTTCTTTAGTATAAACAGAATGGGTGCACCTATAGGGCTTATAAAAGGCCTTATCCACCTATTCTATAGCACCTTATTGAGGTATTCTCTGAGAGCCTTAAGCTCCTTTACTAATATATAATAGATCAGATAATACAGCAGTTCTGCTATTATCTTAATTATATGATCTATACTCTTATAACTTAGTAATATTATTATAGCTTCTTTTTTAAAGATATTTATAAAATTATATAATTTATTAGGTAGTATATATTCTACCTGCGCCTTCTTTAGCTCTATACTTAGGAGGAGTATATTATAGTACTTATCTTTATTAATCTCTTCTTTTATACTTATTATGCGCACTATTAGTACTATATCTTTAAAATATTACTTCTCCTATCCTATATTAAGGAGAATATCTTATTACTTTATAATAGGTATACCTAAGATAATATATAATTACCTTTAGTCTACTATAAATATAATCACTAGTATAGTCTTCTTAACTTTATTTAAGTCTTTTAAATATAATTTGATTTTATATACCCTAAAGCAGTTAATATCTATAATACCCCCCTAATATAGGTAAGGCATATATATATCTGCTTCTAGGAGGTTAAGCTCCTCTGTAAATCTTAGTATTATTAAGCTAATATCAGCTCCTAAATCTAATATGATTTTAATATTCTTACTATTAGTAAAGCCCTTAATTATCTTACTTATATTAATTACTTTCCCTATAGCTTTAAGTTCTATATAGGTTATATATATAGAGATTAATGCGACCCCAACACTTTTCCCTTATTAGTTATTTCTCCCTTTGGCTTACAATAGTCTCACGCTATATATCTAAATTTATTATATTTATAATATCTTATTTTTAACTTTTTCTTTTTATTAGTGGATAGTTTAGGGTCTTCTAATTTATATTTTAGATTTATTAATTCCCTACTTTAATTATGCTTAGGGAATATATCACTATCACTGAACTTTTATTTTAAGCCTATATTCGCCATCTTTATCTCTATTTTCTTCTTAATTTTCTCCCACTTTATAAGCAGTATTATAATATTACTATATATCTCTAGTATTATTAGCAGGCTTACTAGATAATACTATAAGTCTAATCTAAGTTTTATAATAAAGTTATTATATTTCTCCTTCTCTATCTATATAGTAGTTATTTAGGCTTTTAAAGAGGTAAGATATACTTTAAAGTTAGCTACAGTTTAGCCCTTCCTTTAGGTTACTTAAGTATATATTATATAGATACTCAGCTTACGGTTTCCTGGGTCTTTAAGTTTGTTAAGCAGGAATATTATAAGTTCTTCCTATATATTTAGCTTATCTCCTTTATTTCTGGTATAGTTAGACTAAGTTATCCTTAAGGAGCTTATAAGGAATTATTAGGCCTAGGTAACCTAAACACTTTCTTACACAAATCTCCTAGGTACTAGTTAAAATATATTTATAGCGCAGTTAATCCAGTTAGTATACTCCTATAATATTTTTCCTTTATACTTTAAAAGGTCCTTTAGATGGATGTCCTTCCTATAAGATAAAGTGCTTAATAGTGTTAGTTTAGGGGTTTCAGTATTAGTATTCTCTAGTTAGCTATCTTTAATAGTAGTAGGAGTATTATAAGTTAATTACTCTTTAATTATAGCCTCTATTTATACCTGTAAGGGGTGAATGTAAGCGTGATATCAGGATAGGGAGCAATAAGTATGGATTGGTATCAAAACTGATTGTCATGGAACCACTAGAAGTGATCTGCTCAAGTTGTTACGTGAGGTAAACTGATGAGGCTATTAACTATCTATTCAGTTATGCTATACTAAAGTATCGTATAATAATCAAGATGTTATATAAAGAAGGGAAGGCCTGAAAGTAGTTCTTACTAAGAATATAAAGGGGGCCTTATCACACCTTTCCTAATTGGGATTTGGGCGCGCGCGCGGTGAAATCAAATTAGGAAGTCAGTTTAGTTTAGGAGTCCAGTTAGCCAATATTAGGTAATGTTAGGTTATGTTAAGTTATATTAGCTAATATTAGTACTACTTTAATTAGATAAGTAATAGAATAGTGCTAATTATATATTATAGGGGTAACCCTATAATAGTACCCCCTTTCTAGCCAGTAAAGCCTCCAGAGAGGGGCCTAGGGAGGGAGTTCCGGGAGTTCGAGCTTAGGTGTTCAGGTCCAGATCATTAGATATTCCGGTTCAAGTATTCGGGCCTGGTTATTCAAATTTGGACACTCAGGTTCAGTTACTTAGGTTTAGGTATTCGGGCTTGGTTGTTTAGGTTTAGGTTAGGCTATTATAGCCTTAGAGCTTATATTATAATTATTTAATATAGGATATATTTTATACTTTATACTTAGTAAGAGCTACTATTTCAAGTAGAGCATCTTTAGATTCCCAGGTATTATTATCCGGATTATCATATTTACGCCATTTGACCAGGAACTGTAGTCAGCAGTGGCAGATTTATATATCCAGGATCTGTTTAACTAGGTATTCGTCTTCTCTATCAATCTTGATTAGGGGTGGCGGCTCCTGCTGCTAGCCAGGCAGTAGTTTATAGCTAGTTGATAGTATTAGGTTTGATATATTAACTATAGGCTATATATATACTAAGCTAGGTAGCTTTAATTTATATATATAGGGTAATACTTTTTTTTCAATCTTATATAGGCCCGCATTCTTCCAGTCCAGTTTCTTAGTTGGGTAGTGGCTATATATATTCTTCAAGTTCAGCTAAACCTAATCGCCTACCTGATAGTTAGGTCCTATTTATCTATTATAATTAGCCTTTTTAGTGTAGACAGCCTGGGCCTAGGCCATTTTATTATATAAGTGTTAGTTTAGTTTATATATCTGGCTTATAAAGCAGTCAATATCACTAACTATTAGAGACTACAGGCTATCAGAGGGTGGCTTAAAACTTATTCGCGGGTGCTGGCCAGTGTTTGCCAGGAACGGTATTATTCCCATTATCTTATTTTAGCTATTATTAGTAGTAAATTCTGCCATAGGCAGCCAGTCATCCTAATTATCTTATATATAGTCTATAAAGTTTCGTAGGTACTACTCTATTTCCCTATTTGCGTGTTCAGTTTGGCCATCTATTTCAGGATGGTAGGCAGTTAATAGGCGGGCGTTAATACGGAGGCGTTTACACAGATATCTCTAAAAGAGTGATATAAATATGTTTCCCTAGTCTGATATAATTATATCTAATAAGTTATAGAGTTTCCATATATAATGGAGGAATAGTTGGGCGACTGCGGGCGCTGAGATCTTAGAATATCTAATAAAGTGTTACTGTTTGGATAGGTAATCTACTACTACTATAATATTTGTGTTACTGTTAGATATAGGTAGTTTAACTATAAAGTTAACTGAAATATTGTACCAGCGCTGTTTAGGTATAGGTAGGGGCTTTAGTATGCTGGTATAGGTAGTCCTCTAGGCTTTTACTTATGAGTAGATGTAATAGGAGGCTATAAAATATCTTACTAATTTATGTATTTTTAGCTAATAATAATAGCGCGATAGAAGTTCTAGAGTCTAGGAGTAACTAGGGTGGCTCCTGATAGGAGAGTTATATATATATTAGAGTAGTTTAATCTTTAGTTTATTATTATTAGGGACTACTATTTGGCTTCTATAATATAGGTGGTTATTAATAACCTCGCACTTGGCTAGTGTAATCAGTTTTGATTTATACTTATCCTTACTAAGTTAGTGATAGACCTTAATAATAAATTCATTATTAGCATACTCCTCCTTAATAATTTATTTAATTAACTGGTCTATCTCTATTAGCCTAAAGTCGAAGATTTCTGGTCGCAGTAGTGTTTGCTAACGAAAATAGTAGGCCTCCTCTTAAGCAGGCTGGTCCTGAAAGTATTATGTTAGGGTGTCGGGCTTTTAGCCCTGGGCGCCTGGTTGGTATGTAATTCTAAAGTTGAAGTATAATAGGTATTCTGACTATTAAGCTTATCTATAGCTAAGCTGTTTTATAGTATAGAAGTATTATAGGTTCTTATAATTATTTAGTACCTTTATAGGATATATTACTCCTTCTAGTTTAGATTACTACTATTTAAAGTATCAGATAATAGCTAGCAACTCCTTATTATAAATTTTATAGTTGTATTTAGTTAGGCTTAGTCTTTTCAAGAAGTAAGTAATAGGGTGAAGGACTCCTTCACTATCCTCTTATAATAGTACCCCTCCTAAGTAATAGTTAAAGGAGTCTATCTCCACTATATAGGGTAGTAAGGGGTTAAAGTATTATAAGATAGGTGCTATAGTAAAGGCCATCTTTAAGTGGTTAAAGGCCTTCTAGCAGGCGATTATCCAGAGGAAGGGGATATCCTTTTAAGTAAGCTGGATAAGTGGGGTAGCTAGTATCAAGAAATTATTGATAAAATGGCGGTAAAAGTTTACAAAGCCTAGGAACCTACGAATATCCTTAACATTCTAGGGGGCTTCCTAGTCCAGGATAGCAGAGACTTTCTTAGGATCTATTTTAATACCGTTTACAGTTAGGATCAGGCCTAGATATTTTATCTCCTATTAATAGAACTCATACTTATTAATATTAAGCTAGAGGCCTATAATCTCTAGTACCTTTAGCACCAGTTATATATATTCCTTATATTCCTTTAAACTATTACTATATATAAGGATATCATCAATATACGCGGTATAGAAGGTATCTAGGAATAGGTATAGGATATTGTTTATATAGTATTAGAATATACTAGGGGTATTAGCTAGACTAAAGAGTATTATTAAGTATTTAAATAGGCCTTCGCGAGTACGGAAAGCCATTAAGTACTTATAACTAGGCACGATTCGGATTCGGTTAAAAGCTAAAATAATATCCAGTTTTATAAAGTATTTAGCTTTACTAAGGCGGTTTAATGTTTCTTAAATTAAAGGGATTAGGTAGTAGTTTTTAACTATAATTTTATTAAGTTTTCAGTAGTCAATACAGAACTAAAGGCCACCTCTTGGCTTCCTTATAAAGATTACTGGGGAAGATATAGGTAATAAACTAGGTTAGATAAATCCTTTAGTAAGGTTTTTGGTCAGATACTTACACAGGGCTAGTAGCTCATGGTGGGACATTATATATAATGGTCTATAGGTGGGTTTTGCCCTAGGGATCAGCTTAATCCGATGATTATATAGGCGGTATTCTAGGAGTTTATCTGCTTTTTTGTGTGAGAATAATTCTAGGGAGTCCCAGTAGTTGTGTAGCAGTTTTATCTTTAGGTTAGTATATTTCTTATCTATAAAGGCCTTTTTGATATTAATTAATAAGACTGTAAAAATTTCAGTATTACGCCTTCTTATAAGTTAGGTAAAGGGGACTACTCTAATCACGCAGATGTCCATTATAGTATTAGGGGGTAGATTCCCTTCTAAGTCTGGGTTATCTATAGGGAAGGGCTCGTCTAGGGGGTTAGGAGCTTAGGCTATAAGCTGCATTATCTATAGTTTATACTGCTAATTGTACTATCATAGTAGTGTATTAGGGTGGTTTAGTAAAGCCTTCACTAGGGCCTTTTCAGGGGCAGTTGGGGGGCTATCGGGTTTAGGTGATTCTGGTTGTTGTTTGACCATGAAGTAATTGCGGCATACTGGGGCTATAAACTGTAACTTATTATATTTATAGTCTATCTGTACGCGGTATTTATAGTTCCAGGGCTAGCTAAGAATGAAGTTGTATTTACTTAGGGTTATTAAGTAGAAAGTAATTATTTTATAGTAATTATTAATAGTTATCTAGAGAGTTACTAAGTAGGTGACCCTTGTAGAGATAGTTTGGGATTTATCAAAAGCATTTAGGTTAATATATTATTCTAATCTTGTTTATCTTAGGCTATATCTATATATAAAGTCACTACTTATAAACCCCTTTCCTATAGTACCTGAGTCTATTATTCTATAGGCGGTCATTAGCGTGGCGCCCTGCCTTAGTCTGGCTGAGATAGTGATTCGGTATTTCTAGTTATTTAAAAGGCTTAGTTTAGTAAAGTTAACAAACAGTGATATAGGGCGTAGTCCTAAAATATAATTTAATTTTAGGACTGTCCTTTTAATCAGTCAGACCCTCTAGATAAGACAGAGCTGGATCGGGAGTTGTGGGTATAGCGGGGGTTGTTATGACAGGTGGGGGAACAGGTATATAAGGAGATAATATTAATATTCTTAGAGCGTTTAGGACTTTCAGGGCGGCTTAGGATAGGTATCTTGCAGCTAGGTGAGATATATTTATCAGAACCGTATTTATAGTATAGCCCTTTTCTGTAGCGGCACTCTTGTTCAGCTAAGCCTACTAGGGTATAGCCTAAGGTATCTATATCTATTGTGTTAGGGGGTTAGTAGGGCTGAGTTAGTTGTTTAGGGGCTAAGCGAGAATTATTATTAATAAAACATAGCTGCTTATCAATCCTAGCTACCAGGTTTATATAATCTATTAGATACTCTGGTTTAGGTTAAATAATTATTAGGTACTGTAATTCAGGGCTGATAGCACCCTTCAGGAGCATATACTGAGCTCCTTCGGCAGCTCCTGCTTTACTTACCAAAGTCCTGAATTCGGTAAAAAATTTCTAAAAGGGGCGGCTCCCTTAACAGAGATCATAAAGCTTTAGTTTAGCGTTAACTTACTTATTTAGATCCCTATATTATTAGTTAAGCTAGGTAATTAGTAATTATAGGGTTAGGAAATTATAGCTAAGGTAGCCTAGTATAATTACTGGTTCCCCTGAAATACGAGATCGCGCATAGGTTAGCTTAGCTAATTTGCTGGAGTAGCAGTTAGAGTTACCTAAGAGTTTATTTATTAGAGTGGCCTTTTATTCCGCTAGCTGACTGCGTCTACCTATAAACTTAGTAATATCTGGAAGTCTCTCTAATAATTATATTTGAGTAACCAGGGGTTCCTTTTGCAGAGTAAGCCCGGAGCTATTTATAGACTTAGTAAGTATATCTATTTATTATTAGTTACTAGTATTAGGAGCAGTAAGAGTGATTTTGGGGGGGGAGCCAGGAGCTGACTTAAGGATAGCTATCTCTTTACTTAGAGTGAGTACCGCCTAATTCTATTGCACAAGAGCTTCTTATAGGGCGTGAATTTATATAGTTATCTGTTCCTATATAGTGCAGATAATTACCTCCAGTTCCATTATTATAGCTGGTGAGGATAGTTAATATAATATAGTATTATGGAACTACTAGAAGTAATCTACTTAAGTTATTATATAAGGTAAACTGATAAGGCTATTAACTATCTATTTAGTTATACTATACTAAAGTATTATATAATAATTAAGATATTGTATGAAGAAGGGAAGGCCTAAAAGTAGTTCTTACTAAGAATATAAAGGGGGCCTTATCACACCTTTCCTAATTGGGATTTAGGCGCGCGCGCGGTGAAATCGAATTAGGAAGTTAGTTTAGTTTAGGAGTCCAGTTGGCCAATATTAGGTAATATTGGGTTATGTTAGGTCATGTTAGCTGATGTCAGTGCTGCTTTAATCAGACAGGCAACAGGATGGTGCCAATCACGTGTCATAGGGGTGACCCCATGACACTGATAACTAAAGAGTAAAATTAAGGTGGATACTATATATAGCTTAAATACTGCTTCCCCCTGAAGTATATAACCCGCGGCCTGAGCACAGCTATACTATATATATATTCCTACTCTATTCCTTATAACTCTTCCCCCCCTTCCATAGTCTGGTCCCCAGACTTGCTAAAATTATGTTCCTCTACTAGTATAGTATTGTATTAGGTGTATTCCATCTATTGCTTCTACTGTTTATTATTATTATTATATCTTAATATTATGCTATATATATTGTTATATTTATTACTATTATATAGTAATAATATTATAGTTCTGATGCTTAGTAAAGATATAAATTCTTTTATATCCTAAAGTTTGTTCTTCCACTATTTATATATATATATATATATAAAAATAGTATCTTTATAGCGGTCAGCCATTCATTTATCAGGGGTGAGATAGAGTTTGTCAACATCTTACTCCTCAGGTGCAGGTCATGGGCGTTCCTTATCTCATTCCCTAACTCCTCTTTTACTAATATCTATACTACTATTATTAACTCCTTAACATAGTGAGGCAAGTTCTAGATATAGGTATACTCCTTACCCTCACTCCTTATCTTCTTATTCCCTAACCCCTATACCACTACTATTAGTATCTTAGTATAGTAAGGTAAGTTCTAGATATTAATATTATAGTAATAGTATCTTAATATTAAAGCCTCTTAGTTATTATTACTAGATTACTTTTAAGGTAATAAAATTATTATTTCCTTAAGATAGGGGTAAAACCTTACCTTAACCAGAGGAGGGGAATAAGGCGGAGGTGGACATTTTTATCTGCCTCTGATATAGTAAGGACATTAACCTTATCCTTAAATATAATATACCTATATTTTAGAAGTATACTAGGTACTCATACTAGTACTATAAATATAAAGAGGTTTAAATTCTATAATTATAATTATATTTTTATTACTTTATCTTACTATAAATAGGTCCTACTATAATTTAGCTACTATCTAACCTATCTTATTAAGCTTATAAAAGCTTTTAAAGATTATAAGGTGGGTATTATATTAATGGTTTAGGTTAACTAGGCAAAGTATATATATATATTTATATATTATAGAACTATAGTTAAGGCGTTTATTACCCACGATAACCATTTAGGCGGTTACCACTATCTAATCCTAGAGGTGATGTTTCGCGACTTACTAGGCCAAATATAATAACTGGTTTAGGGTATAAATACCTTAGCTGGGATTCCATCTTCACCTATAGGTGTAGTTTTCCTACTAGTATATTAGCTCTACTAATTTATTTAGGCTAATATACTACTAGGTTATTTAAGGGGTATCCCCTAAATTCCACCTAAACTTATCTTCTCCTCCTACTATTATAGTTACCAGGCCTTCAGGCCTAATTCCTCTCTTAACCTTATAGTCTCTTTTTATTAGTGGTATTATACTACTACTTTATCTTTACCTATAGTACCTTTATTAAGTTAAGGTAGGTTTACCCCTTATTACCATAAGAGCTCTATTATAAAGCTTTCTTCTAATTATTTTAATTAAGGATATAGTCCTTATATCTTTAATTTATATAATATATTTAGTATAATTTCTTTTAATATATAATATATATTATTTATTTCTTATATTTTATATATATCTTTTTTTTAATTAGTTATTAAATTTATTACGCTTCTCCTATATATTATCTAAGTTTTCTCTTAGCAACTACTAGTTATATTCTATAAGGTAACTCTTCTACTTAACCAAGTACTATATATTATTCTTATACTTCTTCTTATTAAGGATTTCTTCTATCTCCCATTCTTCCTTATTATTAATAATTTCTGGGAGTAATAGGTAATCTGCTATATTATCACTATTTATATACTAATAATATTTTTTTAATAAAAAGATATAAAATATATTTTAGATTTTCTATAATATTAATAGCTATAGTTAATATATTTATATACTAACTAGTTTAAAGACTTAAAATAGCCTAATAAAATATAATATAAGTTTCTTATTTAAATATCTTAGATATAAATATTTTATTAATAATAGGACTAGGTTATTTATTTTAAATATTATTAGTTTATACTTATGGTTATAGTATTTTATTTACTCTTAACTTATATTAGCCAGGTATTCTTCTAGCTTCCTGTAGATGTTATGGAGTTACTTTACTTATTCTTATATATCTGGTACTATATTTTAATTCTTAATATTATAATAGACCTTTAAATAAAACCTATATAATATAAAGAATAAAGTTATACTTATTAATATATTAATATTATTATTATATATAAATTCAGTAATTAGTAGTAGTTTTGCCTATATTTTTAGATGCTTTCTGTAGTATGCGCGTAGGTATTCCTAAATTATTTGATTTTAATATTCTATCTGTCTGTTAGTTTGCGGATGGAATATGGTTCCTATACATCTATATATATATAATATATAGTATAGTTCTGACTAAAATTCGCTTGTAAATTTTAGGTCTTAGTCTAAGATAATACCTTTAAGTAAGCTAAAGCTTCTTATAATCCTATTAAGTAGTATATTAGTAATATTTATAGCTATATAATCTTTTATAGTTAAGATATAAAATATGATTTTTATATATCTATTAATAATTATTAGGATAGTATTATATATACTACTATTATGCTTAGACAGTGGGATGCCACTTATAAAATCTATAGTAATCTCTATCTATACAGATTCTGGTATAGGTAGTACCTGTAATTTGCTATACAGGTAATATCTTTTTATCTTTACCTACTGATATATATTATATATTTATATATATTCTTATATATCTTAGCATATTAATGGCTAGTAATACTTTCTGCTTAAAAGTTTAACAGTTTTGGTTATTCTAAAGTGTCCTGTATAAGGGTTATTATAGTACCTTCTCATAAGCTTAAACTTCACTACCAGGTTATCTAATATATAGGCTCGACCCTGGAACAGTAGGATATCCTAATAGTTTATTAATTAATTGCCTGCCCTCTTCCTGACTCGCTCTTCTAATATATTATACTTACTTTTAGTAATTTCATATTAAACTTACAGTTCTTATAGAATATTAGGGATCTCCTTTTCCATATAGGCTACTTTACCTTCTATAGCTCTTATAACAATATAACATAGGTAGGTGTTTTTCCCTACTTACCCTATTATTTACTATCTATAATACCCGCACTCTTCCTATATTTAGGATATATAAAGATTATATAAGGCTATAGTTATAGCATCGCTATAGGGGCTTGCCTCCCTATACTCTAGACTAGTCCCTGGCTATTACCCTATATACCTAATTACTTTTAATCTATTTTTAAGTACTAGGGTTATATATATAGCACTTTCTGGTAATACCGCTAACTTTTGGTATAGTATTAGAAGCAGGTCATCTAATAGTCTTTCTTCTATTATATAGTCTGGGTGTCTTAAGGGCGTATCTACGGGATTAGATAGACCTGCGCGGTAGTGAAGGATAAAGTTATACCCTACTAATAGTATAGCCTATCTGGCTTACCTACTATTAAGCTATATAACTCTTATAAGTCTAGTCAGATTTCTATAGTCTATATAGACTTTAATCAGAGTAGCACTTCCCTCTAGATAGTGCTTCTACTGCTTAAAATACTCTACAATCATAAGTAACTCTTAATTATATATCTTATACCTTGTTTCAGTATCTTTCATCTTATATAAATAGAATACTACTGGGCGCTATTAGCCCTCTCTATTATACTAGGATAATATCCCTATTATCGCGAATTATGACATATCTATCTCTACCCTGATTAGTAATTCTGGATTAAAATATCTAATAACTAATACTATTATAAATATATCTTATAGTATCTAAAATAACTACTCTGCACTTTCAGTCTATTTAAATGGTTTTATTAGCTTACTATTTTTTATTCCCTTTATAAGGTTAGTTAAGCCCCTTATAATCTTTACATAATCTTTAATAAATCATCTATAGAAGTTGCAAAACCTAAGGAATATTTATACTCCCTTCAGGGTTATTGGTATAGGCCATTCCTTAATAGTTACTACTCTTGCTCTATCCATATGTATACCATCTATCCTGATTATAAAGCTGAGAAACTTAACCTTATTAGTAAAGAACTTATACTTTTTAAGGTTATAGTATAGGTTATATGCTTGCAGCTACGTAAGTATTACGCGCATATCCTATATATAGGACTCTTAGTCCTCTAAGTAGATAAGGATATTATTAAGGTATATAATATATATGGTATCAATATAGTTCCCTAACACCTTATTAATATATACCTAGAATATTATAGGTATATTGGCTAAGCTAAATAGTATTACCAGGTACTTATAGTGGCTATAGCGCGTGCGAAACACTGTCTTCCACTTATAGCCTTCCTTAATACATATTCTATAATATATATTCTTAAGATCTAACTTTATAAAAATCTTTACGCCACTTAGTTAATCCAGGATCTCTAAAATAAGTAGTAGGGGGTGTCTATTCTTAATAGTAACCTTATTAAGGCCTCTATAGTCTACATATAGGTATAGCTTGCCATTCTTCTTTGGTATAAACAGAATAGGTGCGCCTACAGGGCTTATAGAAGGCCTTATCCACCTATTCTATAGCGCCTTACTAAGGTATTCTCTAAGAGCCTTAAGCTCCTTTACTAATATATAGTAGATCAGATAGTGTAGCAGTTCTACTATTATCTTAATTATATGGTCTATACTCTTATAGCTTAGTAATATTATTACAGCTTCTTTTTCAAAGATATTTATAAAATTATATAATTTATTAGATAATATGTATTCTACCTACACCTTCTTCAGCTCTATACTTAGAAGGAGTATACTATAGTACTTATTTTTATTAATCTCTTCCTCTACACTTATTATACATACTATTAGTACTGTATCTTTAAAGTACTACTTCTCCTATCCTATATTAAGGAGAATATCTTATTACTTTATAGTAGGTATATCTAGGATAATATATAATTACCCTTAGTCTACTATAAATATAATTACTAGTATAGTCTTCTTAACTTTATTTAAGTCTTCTAAATATAGTTTGATTTTATATACCTTAAAACAGTTAATATCTATAATACCCCCCTAATATAGGTAAGGCATATATATATCTGCTTCTGGGAGGTTGAGCTCCTCTGTAAGTCTTAGTGTTATTAGGCTAATATCAGCTCCTAAGTCTAATATAATTTTAATATTCTTACTATTAGTAGGGCCCTTAATTATCCTATTTATATTAATTACTTTCCCTATAGCTTTAAGTTCTATATAGATTATATATATAGAAATTAATATGACCCTAACGCTTTTCCCTTATCAGTCATTTCTCCCTTTAGCTTATAATAGTCTTGCGCTATATATCCAAACTTATTATATTTATAATATCTTATTTTTAACTCTTTCTTTTTATTAGTAGATAGTTTAGGGTCTTCCAACTTACATTTTAGATTTACTAGTTCCCTATTTTAATTATACTTAGGGAATATATTACTATTACTGAACTTTCATTTTAAGCCTATATTCACTATTTCTATCTCTATTTTCTTCTTAGTTTTCTCCTACTTTATAAGCAGTATTATAATATTACTATATATCTCTAGCATTATTAGTAGGCTTACTAGATAATATTATAAGTCTAATCTAAGTTTTATAATAAGGTTATTATATTTCTCCTTCTCTATCTATATAGTGGTTATCTAGGCTTTTAAAGAGGTAAGATATGCTTTAAAGTTAGCTATAGTTTAGCCCTTCCTTTAGGTTATTTAAGTATATGCTATATAGATACTTAGCTTATGGTTTCTTAGGTCTTTAAATTTATTAAGTAGGAATATTATAAGTTCTTCCTATATACTTAGTTTATCTCCTTTATTTCTAGTATAGTTAGATTAAGTTATCCTTAAGGAGCTCATAAGAAATTATTAGGCCCAGGCAACCTAAATACTTTCTTATATGAATCTCCTAGGTACTAGTTAAAATATATTTATAGTATAGTTAATCCAGTTAGTATATTTCTATAATATTTTTCCTTTATACTCTAGGAGGTCCTTTAGGTAGATATCCTTCCTATAAGGTAGAGTGCTTAGTAGTATTAGTTTAGGGGTTTTAATATTAGTATTCTCTAGTTAGCTATCTTTAATAGTAGTAAAGGTATTATAAGTTAACTATTCTTTAATTATAGCTTTTATTTATACTACTCTCTCTTTTAGCTTTTTAAGTTAGATCTTTCTTTAAAGATCTGCTTCTTTTTTCTTTAATTCCCTGATTTGCTTATTAATTAATAGTATTAATAATAAATATTCTAGTTTAATAGTAGATATAGAGATATTATTATTATATAATTATTCTAATATCTTAATATTAGGCTTATGCCTTTATTTTAGTAAAAAGTTATTAGAATTATAAGGGGTGAATATAAGTGTAATATCAGGATAGGGAGTAATAAGTATAGATTAGTATTAAAACTAATAACTAAAGAGTAAAACTAAGGTAGATACTATATATAGCTTAAATATTGCTTCCCCCTGGAGCATATGACCCACGGCCTGAGCGCAGCCGTACCGTGCGTATGTTCCTACTCCGTTCCTCACAGGCATTCTATTCATACAAGATGAAAGATGCTGAAATAAAGTATAAGATATATAATTAAGAATTATTTATGATTATGGAGTATTTTAAGTAGTAGAGGCACTATCTAGAGGGAAGTACTACTCTGATTAAAGTCTATATAAACCATAGAAGTCTGACTGGACTTATAAGGGTAGCGCAGCTTAATAGTAGGTAAACCAGATAGGCTATACTATTAGTGGGGTATGACTTTATCCTTCACCACCATACGGGTCTATCTAATCCTATAGATGCGCCCTTAAGACGCCTAGACTATATAATAAAAGAAAGACTGTTAGATAACCTACTTCCAATACTATACCAAAAGTTAGTGGTATTACTAAAAAATACTATATATATAACCTTAATACTTAAAAACAGATTAAAAGTAATCAGGTATACAGGGTAATAGTCAGGGACTAGTCCAGAGTATAGGGAGATAAGCCCCTATAGTAATATTATAACTATAGCTTTACACAGTCTTTATATATCCTAGATATAGGAAGAGTACAGGTATTATAGGCAGTAAATAGTGGGGTAAGTAGGGAAAAGCACCTACCCATATTATATTATTATAAGAGCCATAAAAAATAAAGCAGCCTATATAGAAAAGGAGATCCCTAATATTCTATAAGAACTGTAAGCTTAATATAAAATCACTAAAAGCAAGCATAATATATTAGAAGAGTGAGTCAGGAAGAGGGCAGGCGATTAGTTAGTAAACCATTAGGATATCCTATTATTCTAGGGTTGAGCCTATATACTAGATAACCTAGCAGTGAAGTTTAAGCTTATAAGAAAGTACTATAATAACCCTTATATAGGACACTTTAGAGCAACCAAAACAGTTAAATTCTTAAATAGAAAGTACTACTGGTTATTAATGCATTAGGATATATAAGAATATATATAGACATATAACATATGCCAGTAGGTAAAGGTAAAGAGACACCACCTATATAGTAAATTATAGGCACTACCTATACTAGAATATCTATAGATAGAGATCACTATAGATTTCATGAGTGGCATCCCGCTGTCTAAGCGCAACAATAGTATATATAATACTATCCTAGTAATTATTAATAGATATATAAAAATAATACTCTATATCCTAACTATAAAAGATTATACAGCTATAAATATTATTAATATACTATTTAATAAAGTTATAAGAAGCTTCAGCTTACCTAAAGGTATTATCTCAGACTAAGATCTAAAATTTATAAGTGAATTCTAGTTAGAACTATACTATATATTATATATATATAAATATATAGGAACTATATTCTATCTATAAACTAATGGATAGATAGAATATCAAAATCAAATAATTCAGGAATACCTGCGCGTATACTACAGAGAGTATCTAAAAATATAGGCAAAACTACTACTAATTGCTAAATTTATATATAATAATAGTATTAATATATTAATAAGTATAATCCTATTCTTTATATTATATAGGTTCTATTTAGAGGTCTATTATAATATTAAGAATTAAAATATAGTATTAGATATATAAGAATAAGTAAAGTAACTCCATAATATCTGCAGGAAGCTAGAAGAATACCTAGTTAATACAAGTTAAGAGTAAGCAAAATACTATAATTATAGGTATAAACTAATAATATTTAAAATAAATAATCTAGTCCTATTATTAATAAAATATTTATATCTAAGGTACTTAAATAGGAAACTTATACTATATTTTATTAGACTATTCTAAATCCTTAAATTAGTTAGTATATAAGTATATTAATTATAGCTACTAGTATTATAGAAAGTCTGGAATATATTCTGTAAGGGGTGAATGTAAGCGTGATATCAGGATGGGGAGCAATAAGTATGGATTAGTATCAAAACTGACGACTAAGGAGTAAAACTAAGGTGGATACTATATATAGCTTAAATACTATTTCCCCCTAGAGTATGTAACCTATAGCCTAAGTGCAGCTATACCATACATATATTCCTACTCCATTCCTCATAACTCTTCCCCCCCTTCCATAGTCTGGTCCCCAGACTTACTAAGATTATGTTCCACTACTAGTATGGTGTTATATTAAATATATTCTATTTATTACTTCTATTATTTATTATTATTATTATATCTTAGTATTATACTATATATATTATTATGTTTATTGCTATTATATAGTAATAATATTATAATTCTAATACTTAGTAAAGATATAAATTCTTTTATATCTTAAAGTTCGTTCTTCCACCGTTCACACACGTATATATATATATATATATACATATATACATATATATATATAAAAAAAAATGGCATCTTTATAGTGGTCAGCCGTTCATTTATCGGGGGTAAGACAGAGTTTATTAATGCCTCACTCCTCCGGTGCGGGTCGTGGGCATTCCTTGTCTTATTCCCTGACTCCTCCTTTACCAATATCTGTACTACTATTATCAACTCCTTAGTATAATAAGGTAAGTTCTGGATATAGATATACTCCCTACCCTTACTCCCTATCTCCTTATTTCTTAATCCCTATACCACTACTATCAGCATCCTAGTATAATAAGGTAAGTTCTAGGTATTAGTATTATAGTAATAGTGTCTTAGCACCAGAGCCTCCTAGTTACTATTACTAGGTTACTTTTAAGGTAATAGGGTCATTATCTCCTTAAGGTAAGGGTAAAACCCTATCTTAACTAGAGGGAGGGAATAAGGCGGAGGTGGACATTTTTATCTACCTCTAATATAGTAAGGATGTTAACCTTATCCTTAAATATAATATACTTATATTCTAGAAGTATACTGGGTACTTATACTAGTATTATAAATATAAAAAGATTTAAGTTCTATAGTTATAATTATATTTCTATTACTTTATCTTACTGTAAATAGGTCCTACCATAATTTAACTACTACCTAGCCTATCTTATTAAACTTATAAGAGCTCTTAAAGATTATAAGGCAGGTATTATATTAATAGTCCAGGTTAACCAGGCAGAATATATATATATATTTATATACTATAGAACCATAGTTGAGGCGTTTATTACCCATGATAATCATTTAGGCAGTTATTACTATCTAATCCTAGAAGTGATATTTTACGATTTACTAGGCTAAATATAATAACTGGTTTAGGGTATAAATACCTTAGCTGGGATTCCATCTTCACCTATAGGTATAGTTTTCTGCTGGTATATTAGCTCTACTAATTTATTTAGGCTAATATACTACTAGGTTATTTAGGGGGCGTCCCCTAAATTCCGCTTAAACTTGTCTTCTCCTCCTGCTATTATGGTTACCGGGCCTTCAGGCCTAATTCCTCTCTCAACCCTATAGTCTTTTTTTATTAATAGTATTATACCACTATTTTATCTCTGCCTATAGCGCCTTTATTAAGCTGGGGTGGGTTTGCCCCCTGTTACCGTGAGAACTCTATTATAGAGTTTTCTTCCAATTATTCTAATTAAGGATATGATCCTTATATCTTTAATTTATATAATATATTTAGTATAGTTTCTTTTAATATATAGTATATATTATTTATTTCTTATATTCTATATATATCTTCTCTTTAACCAGTTATTAAATTCGTTACACTTCTCCTATATATTATCTAAGTTTTCTCTTAGCAACCACTAGTTATATTCTGCAGGGTAACCCTTCCATTTAACCAGGTACTATATACTATTCTTACGCTTCTTCTTATTAAGAATTTCTTCTATTTCCCATTCTTCCTTATTATTAATAATTTCTGGGAGTAGCAGGTAATCTACTATATTATCACTACCTATATACTAATAATACTTTTCCAGTAGAGAGATATAGAATATATTCCAGACTTTCTATAATACTAGTAGCTATAGTTAATATACTTATATACTAACTAGTTTAAGGACTTAGAATAGCCTAACAAAATATAGTACGAGTTTCCTACTTATATACCTTAGATATAAATATTTTATTAATAGTAGGACTAGGTTATTTATTTTAAATATTATTGGTTTATACCTATGGTTATAGTATTTTGCTTGCTCTTAGCTTATATTAGCCAGGTATTCTTCTAGCTTCTTACAGATATTATGGAGTTACTTTACTTATTCTTGTATATCTGGTACTATATTTTGATTCTCAATATTATAATAGACCTCTAGGTAGAACCTATATAGTATAAAGAATAGGGTTATACCTGTTAATATATTAATACTATTATTATATATAAATTCGGTAATTAGTAGTAGTTTTGCCTATATTTTCGGGTGCTCTCCGCAGTATATGTGTAGGTATTCCTGAATTATTTGATTTTAATGTTCTATCTGTCCGTCAGTTTGCGGATGGAATGCGGTTCCCATACATCTATATATATATAATATATAGCACAGTTCTAACCAGAATTCACTTGTGAATTTCAGGTCTCAGTCTGAGATAATGCCCTTAGGCAAGCTAAAGCTTCTTATAACCCTATTAAGCAGTATGTTAGCAATATTTACAGCTATATAATCTTTTATAGTTAGGGTATAGAGTGCCATTTTTATATATCTATTAATAATTACTAAGATAGTATTATATATACTACCATCGCGCTTGGACGGCGGGATGCCACTCATGAAATCCATGATGATCTCTATCTATAGATATTCCAGTATAGGTAATACCTATAATTCACTATATGGGCGGTGTCTCTTTACCTTTACCTGCTGGCATATATCATATATCTATATATATTCTTACACGTCCTGGTGTATTAATAGCCAGTAGTACTTTCTATTTAAGAGTTTAACTGTTTTAGTTACTCTAAAGTGTCCTACATGAGGGTCATTATGGTACCTTCTCATAAGCTCAAACTTTACTGCCAGGTTATCCAGTATGTAGGCTCGACCCCAGAACAATAAGATATCCTAATGGTTTACTAACCAATTATCCACCCTCTTCCTAACTTACTCTTCTAATATATTATATTTACTTTTAGTAATTTCGCATTAAGCTTACAGTTCTTATAAAATATCAGGGATCTCCTTTTCCATATAGGCTACTTCACCTTCCATGGCTCTCACAATAATATAATATAGGTAGGTGCTTTTCCCTACTTGCCTTACTATTTACTATCTATAATACCTGCACTCTTCCTATATCCAGGATGCGCGAAGACCATATAAGGCCGCAGTTATAGTATTACTATAGGGGCTCACCTCCCTGTACTCTGGACTAGTCCCTGGCTATTACCCTATATACCTAATCACTTTTAATCTATTTTTAAGTATTAGGGTTATATATATAGTACTTTCTGGTAATACCGCTAACTTTTAGTATAGTATTAGAAGTAGGTTATCTAACAGTCTTTCTTCTATTATATAGTCTGGGCGTCTCAAGGGCGCATCTGCGGGATTAGACAGACCTATATAATAGTAAAGGATAAAGTCATACCCCACTAATAGTATAGCCTATTTGGCTTACCTACTATTAAGCTATATAACCTTTATAAGTCCAGTCAGATTTTTATGGTCTATATAGACTTTAATTAGAGTAGCACTTCCCTTCAGATAGTGCTTCTACTGCTTGAAACACTCCACAATTATAAATAACTCTTAATTATATATCTTATACTTTATTTCAGTATCTTTCATCTTATATAAATAGAATGCTATTAGGCGCTATTAGCCCTCTCTATTATACTAGGATAATATCCCTGCTATTATGAATTATGATATATCTATCTCTACCTTAATTAGTAGTTCTGGATCAAAATATCTGATAACTGGTACTATCATAAACATATTTTATAGTATCTAAAATAACTACTCTGCACTTTCAGTCTACTTAAATGGTTTTATCAGCTTACCATTTTTCATTCCCTTTATAAGATTAGTTAAGCCCCTTGTAATCTTTATATAATCTTTAATAAATTATCTATAGAAGTTATAAAATCTAAGGAATATTTATACTTCCTTTAAGGTTATTGGTATAGGCCATTCCTTAATAATTGCTATTCTTGCTCTATCTATATATATACTATCTATCCTGACTATAAAGCCGAGAAATTTAACCTTATTAATAAAGAATTTATACTTTTTAAGATTATAGTATAGGTTATATGCTTACAGCTGCGCAAGTATTACACGCACATCCTGCATATAGGACTCCTAGTCCTCTGAGTAGATGAGGATATTATTAAGGTATATGATATATATAGTATTGATATAGTTCCCTAACGCCTTATTAATATATGCCTGGAATATTGTAGGTATATTAGCTAAGCTAAATAGTATTACTAGGTACTTATAGTAGCTATAGCATGTGCGAAATACTGTCTTCTACTTATGGCCTTCCTTGATATATATTCTGTAGTATGTATTCTTAAGATCTAATTTTATGAAAATCTTTGTGCTACTTAGTCAGTCCAGGATCTCTGAAATAAGTGGTAGGGGGTATCTATTCTTAATAATAACTTTATTGAGGCCCCTGTAGTTTATGTATAGGTATAGCTTGCTATTCTTCTTTAGCATAAATAGAATAGGTGCGCCTACAGGGCTTATGGAGGGCCTTATCTACCTATTCTGTAGTACCTTACTAAGATATTCTCTGAGAGCCTTAAGCTTTTTTGCTAATATATGGTAGATTAGATAATATAGTAGTTCTGCCATTATCTTGATTATATGGTCTATACTCTTATAGCTTAATAATATTATTGCAGCTTCTTTTTTAAAGATATTTATAAAATCTTATAATTTATCAGGCAGTGTATATTCCGCTTGCGCCTTCTTTAGCTCTGTACTTAGGAGGAATATACTATAATACTTATTTTTATTAATCTCTTCCTCTACACTTATCATACGTACTGTTGGTACTGTATCTTTAAAATACTACTTCTCCTATCCTATATTAAGGAGAATATCTTATTACTTTATAGTAGGTATACCTAGAATAATATATGATTGCCCTTAATCTACTATAAATATAATTGCTAATATAGTCTTCTTAACTTTATTTATATCTTATAAATATAGTTTAATTTTATATACCCTAAAGCAGTTAATATCTGTAATACCCCCCTAACGCAGGTGAGGCATATGTATATCTGCTCCTGGGAGGTTGAGCTCCTCTGTAAGTCTTGGTGTTATCAGGCTGACATTAGCTCCTGAATCTAATATAATTTTGATATTCTTACTATTAATAAGGCCCTTAATTATCCTACTTATATTAATTGCTTTCCCTATAGCTTTAAGTTCCGTATAGGTTACATGCGTAGAGATTAATGTGATCCTAATGCTTTTCCCTTATCAGTTATTTCTCCCTTTGGCTTGCGACAGTCTCGCACTATATATCTAAACTTATTATATTTATAATATCTTATTTTTAACTCTTTCTTTTTATTAGTGGATAGTTTAGGGTCTTCTAACTTATATTTTAGATTTACTGATTCCCTACTCTAATTACACTTAGGGAATATATTACTATTACTGAACTTTTATTTTAAGCCCATATTTACTATCTCCATCTCCATTTTCTTCTTGGTTTTCTCCCACCTTATAAGTAGTGTTATGATGCTGCTGCATATCTCTAGTATTATTAATAGGCTTACTAGATAATACTATAAGTCTAATCTAAATTTTATAATAAGGTTATTATATTTCTCCTTCTCTATCTATATAGTAGTTATCTAGGCTTCTAAAGAGGTAAGGTATACTTTAAAGTTGGCTATAGTTTAGCCCTTCCTTTAGGTCACTTAAGCGTATACTATATAGATATTTAGCTTACAGTTTCCTGGATCTTCAAGTTTGTTAAGTAGGAATATTATAAGTTCTTCCTATATACTTAGCTTATCTCCTTTATTTCTGGTATGGTCAGACCAAGTTATCCTTAAGAAGCTTATAAGAAATTATTAGGCCCAGGCCACCTAAACACTTTCTTATATAAATCTCCTAGGTGCCAGTTAAAATATATTTATAGCGCAGTTAATCTAGTTAGTATACTCCTGTAGTATTCTTCCTTTATATTCTAGAAGGTCCTTTAGGTAGATATCCTTCCCTTAAGGTAGAGTGCTTGGTGGCATTGGTTCAGGGGTTTTAGCATTAGTATTCTCTAGTTAGCTATCTTTAATTATAGTAGGGGTATTATAAGTTAACTACTCTTTAATTATAGCTTCTATTTATACTATTCTCTCTTTTAGTTCTTTAAGTTGGATCTTTCTTCAAAGGTCTGCTTCTCTTTTCTTTAGTTCTCTGATTTACTTGTTAATTGATAGTATTAATAATAAAGATTCTGATTTAATAGTAGGTATAGAGATGCTATTATTATATAGTTATTCTAATATCCTGATACCAGGCCTACGCCTTTGTTTTAGTAAAGAGTCGTTAGAATTATAAGGGGTGAATATAAGCATAATATCAGGATAGGGAGCAATAAATATGGATTAGTATTAAAACTGATGACTAAGGAGTAAAACTAAGATGGATACTGTGTATAGCTTAAATACTGCTTCCCCCTGGAGCACGTGACCCGCGGCCTGAGCGCAGCCGTACCGTGCGTATGTTCCTACTCCGTTCCTCACATATTCTATATCTCTCTATTAGAAAAATACTATTAGTATATAAATAATAATAATATAGCAGATTACCTACTACTCCTAGAAATTATTAATGATAAAGAAGAATAGGAGATAAAAGAAATCCTTAATAAGAAGAAGTATAAGGATAGTATATAGTACCTGGTTAAATGGAAGGGTTACCCTATAAAATATAATTAGTAGTTACTAAAAGAAAACTTAGATAATATATAGGAGAAGTATAATAAATTCAACAACTAGTTAAAGAGAAGATATATATAGAATATAAGAGATAAATAATATATACTATATATTAAAAGAAATTATACTAAATATATTATATAAATTAAAGATATAAGGATTATATTCTTAATTAGAAAAATTAGAGGAAAGCTCTATAATAGAGCCCTTATAATAATAGGGGGCAGAGCTACTTAGGCTTAATAAGTTCACTATAGATAAGGAAAAAGCAGTAGTATAATACTATTGGTAAGAAGAGGGGGCATAATTAAGAGAAGAATTAGGCCGGAAGGCCCGGCGACCATAATAATAAGATAAAAAGATAAGTTTAGGGGGAATTTAGGGGATACCCCCTAAATAATCTAGTAATATAGTAGCTTATATAGAATTAGTAAAGCTAATATATTAATAGTAAGCTATACTAATAGGTAAGGATAGAATACTAGCTAGGGTATTTATACCTTGAACTAACTACTATATTTAACCTAATAGGTTATAAAATATTACTTCTAATATTAGGTAGTAGTAACTGCCCAGATAGTTATTATATATAATAAATACTTTAACCACTATTTTATAGTATATAAATATATATATATATTTAATTTAGTTAACTCTGATAGTTAATATAACACCCTTTTTAAAATCTCTTAGAACTCTAGTAAGCTTAATAAGTTAGGCTAAGCAGCAGCTAAATTATAGAGGGACTTATAAATTATAAGATAAAGTAACAGAAATATAATAAAAATAGTAGAACTTAAACCTCTTCATACTTATAATACTAGTATAAGTACCTAGTATACTTCTAAAATATAGGTATATTATATATAAGGATAAGATTAACATCCTTACTACATCAGAGGCAGACAAAAATGTCCACCTTTACCTTGTCCCTCTCCCCTAGCTAAGGTAGGGTTTCACCCCTACCTTAAGGAGACGATAATTCTATTACCTTAAAAGCAACCTAATAATAATAACTAGAAAACTCTAATACCTTAATACTACTATTATAATACTAGTATCTTAAACTTACTATACTATACCAGGATACTAATAATAGTAGTACAGGGGTTAGGGAATAAAGAGATAGGGAGTAAGGGTAGGGAGTATACCTATACTTAGAATTTATTTTACTATATTAAGAACTTAATAATAGTAGTATAGGTATTGGTAAAGGAGGAGTCAGGGAATAAGATAAGGAATACCTATAACCTGCACCTGAGGAGCGAGGTATTGATAGACCCTGTCTCACCCCTAATGAACAAATGGCCAACCATTATAAAAATACCATTTTATTATATATATATATATATATATATAAATAGTGGAAGAATAAATTTTAGAATATAGAAGAATTTATATCTTTATTAAGTATTAAAACTATAATATTATTATTATATAATAGAGATAAATATAATAATATATATAATATAATATTAAGATATAATAATAATAATAAATAGTAGAAGTAATAGATGGAATGCACCTAATATAATATTATATTAATAGAGGAATACTATCTTAGTAAGTCTAGGAATCAGACTATGGAAGGGGGGGAAGAGTTATAAGGAATAGAGTAGGAATATACGCACTGTACTGGGGAAAATGGTTCATACTCTGAAGGATATCATATGATATAGGAGTAAGGGTTTTAGATATCATATGATATAGCAAGGATATATAAGAAGAGAAGGATAAGGAAAGATAAAAGGGAAAGAATAGCTTTAGATAAGAATAAGATAACAGAAAATCAGCTTTGCTTTGCCTCGTACAGAACTTTACTTTGCTTTACCCTGCTTTACCTTGCTTTGCTTTACTTTATCTTTATTTTACTTTTCCTTATTTACTTTATCTTCTTTTATACTTTTATCTTAACTATTTTATCCTACTTTTAAGCTTCTTTACAGTTCCCATCTGTGGGAGGCTTCTCTCTCCCTCTTAATTTTCTTACTCTTAGGAAGGCCTTGACATCGAGTGTCCTACCCCCTAAAGTGGTGATTAGCCTAAAACCTTTATAATTGGCGCCCAAAGTAAGGCTATACCTAAAATCTAAAGGAGGATAGTCTCTATTTATAATACTAGAAATATAATAGGTTAAGATGAAAAATAAGAGTATGGACTTATAGAGGAGACTAATAAAAAGAAAGATATAGTAATATTAGAACTTATTAAAATTATTATACCTAAAGTATTATTTTTTAGGTAGTAATAAAAAAGAAATTAAGGTTTTACTACCTAGTCTTCTCTAGTTATATAAAGATAAAACTGGTTTTCTAAGACTTTCTTATTACCTAATTTTAGGATATATTATTTTATGGATCCTAAAAGAGTTAAAGTTTATAATCTATCTCCTTAGCCTAGTTTAGGTTAGATTATACTATCTGAAAAATATTAAGAAGGATAGGGATAGTATATAAGATAAGAAAAAGGAGGTGAAGAAAATGGCTTATAGAAAAAGAAGAGAAAGAGGGGAGAATAAAAGAAAAAGGAGGAGATTTACTTTAAACCTAGGATTATTTTATATAACACTGCTTAATTTTTATTACTACTATCTTTTTACTAAAAGTAACTACTTTAAAATATTAAAAGATATAGCTTTAAATATTATTAAGGAGAGTACTATTAAAGTACCTGTTACTAGGTAAGAAAATATAAGGGGTCTGGAACCTACCTTATATTAGGAGATAGAAGTTACTTACCTCTTATAATTACTTATTTAGTAATAAGTGACTAAGCCAGATAAGATATATAGGAAGGAGGCGCTTTAGTTCACTGGCCTGGATATTAGTGATTGGTTGGAAGAATTTAAGGTTAAGCTGGAATAAGAAGGGGTACCTAAGGAAAGCTAGTGTAAAGAGCTGGTGATTAATACCTAGCTAGGATTAAGACTAAGAATTTATTACCTAGATAGATATAAGTTAAGTAACTGGATGGCCTTTTAAAGGAGCCTAATAGATAAATTCAGTAACTTAGATAGCTAGGTTATAAAAAGAAGTAAATTATACTTAAGGATACTGGCTAAGGCTGTATAGGAAGATAATATTATGATTCCCTTAGTATATATCACCAAGTTTTATAGAATAGACCTGGAAATACTGAGTAAGGGAAGGATAGGAAACTTCTAGCTAGTCCAGATATTTTTAAAGGGTTTCTTAAAGAGTTAATAAGATTAAATCCTAGATAATATTAGCAATAAGCTTACCCCCTCTAGTAAGTGGTAATAAGCTATCCCGGACTTTATAAGTATGATTACAGCAGTAAGACAAGTTATATAAAGTATCTAGTATTAATAATAGATTAAGAAGGCTGGTCCTGCGGAAGGGCAACTGAAGACTATAATAAAAACTTAGTACTTAGGGATCTTAAGAAGAAATGCCAACCCTTTAAAACTGGATAAAGACCTTCAGCAAAGTATTAATAATCTATAAATTAGTATAGTAATAATAGACAGCCTAAAGTAATACATAGTTATCTATAAGGATCTAATCCTTAAAAGTAGGAAATAAGATAGTATGTAGATGGGATATATTATTAACTATATTAAGAGTCTGTTCCTAAATATATATCTAAAAGCTACAGTACCAAGGACAGAAAACTTAGCTATTAGAATAAGCTTATATAAACCAGTAATGCTATCTTAAGACTAGGCTTTAGTAGAGCTTTAATACTGCATAAATAATAACCAGTCTTACTATTATATAATAAGGTGCCTATTATTTATACCCCTAATAGATAGTAGGCAAATCTATTAGGATTATAAGGCAAAGGTATTTCGCTGGGGGCTGGTCAGTAGTAGCCAAGATCTGATTCCACTGAACAGATACAGCCAGGTCAAGAAGATGCAATATAAGCAGATTAATAAGCTTATAAAGTAATAAACTATAGGAAGGCAGGCTGCTGGAATTTAATTAATCTATAAAAATACTGGCAGCAGTTATTTTACAGAATATAATTAAGTTATATAAGAAGTAGGGACACATATGGTTTCTGAGAGTCAGCTATCTAGAATGAGAGCTACTGTTAAGACTATAAGGAGCAGTACCTTACAAGAAAAAGAAGAGCCAGCTATAATGACTCAGGTGGCTGACCGGGTAGGGAGCAAGCCTACCCTGAAGAACTACCTAAAGTCCCTTATGAGCAGATAGTAGTCTTATTCACTAAGCGCCTGATGAACAGTACTATTAAAATCTCTCTTATAAAATTATTATAGCTTATACTTAAGATCTGGAATACTATCTATTAGTCTCTGCCTGGTCTAATTACCAATATTATAAAGGACCAGCTAGCAGCTGCTAAGGAAGCACGCTAAAAGCGAACTGAGGAAGTCAATACTTAGAAGACTAGAGTAAAAGTAAAGAGAGAGGATATAATTATTAGTATAATATATAGTAGTAATTTTATAGTCTAGGAATTAATAAGTAACTATATTACTTATCAGGATAGACTATAAAACTAACAGAGAATTTTAGCACCTCTACTAATAGTAGCTATACATGTTAGAGGATTAAGACATAAATCCAGGGTATTAATAGATACTGGAGCATGCACTAACTGCTTGAGCAAAGAATTTGCGAAAGAGCAAGGCCTAGTACTTAATCAGATTTATAGAGGTATGACCGTCCTGAAGAATATAAAGGCCGCTAATAAAGGAGCTATATACTATATTAGTTAGGTATCTATATATATTAATATTACTGGTTTTAATATTATATATAACCTAGTTATTTTTACTATATTTAGAAATCTTAGTCTTAAAGTAATCCTAGGAACTGATTAGATATTACTAGCCCAGTGTTAGGAATACTTTCCCGATACCGACTAGCTTCACTAATGTAAGCCACTTCGGAAGGGTTCAGCTTCCTAGAGCAAGGGAACAATGTATAACCAGAGCTTATTAAGGAAGGAATATAATAAGATAGTTA
>NW_015622214.1:0-51993 GCF_000836295.1 Verruconis gallopava | reverse complement strand
GAATACATTCTCATACTTCTGAAGCTCATACCATTCTAAGTCACAAACGTAACTATCTTATTATATTCCTTCCTTAATAAGCTCTGGTTATACATTGTTCCCTTGCTCTAGGAAGCTAATCCCTTCCGAAGTGGCTTACATTGGTGAAGCCAGCCGGTATTGGGAAAGTATTCCTAACAATAACCTAATATTACCTAATATTAGCTAACTGGACTCCTAAATTAAACTGACTTCCTAATTTGATTTTACCGCACGCGCGCCTAAATCCTAATTAGGAAAGGTATAATAAGGCCCCCTTTATATTCTTAGTAAGAACTACTTTCAGGCCTTCCCTTCTTCATGTAATATCTTGATTATTATATGATACTTTAGTACAGCATAACTGAATAGATAGTTGATAGCCTCATCAGTTTACCTCACATAATAACTTAAGCAGATCACTTCTAGTGGTTCCGTGATACCTAAGTATTTTCTTCTGATAGGTAACCCTTCTATTTTATAAGGTAAAAATATTAGTATTTTCTAATTTAATAATTTAAGATTTTTTTAACCTTATATTCTGACTTAGCAGAATCCTCTAACTTAGTTTCCTTATTTAGAGGAGTCTCTGGATCTGCTTTTTCCAATAATAAAATATAAAAGATAGAATATATTTTTATATTCTTAGATAATTATAGCTTATAATTTATTAATCTTATAATCTTTTTAACTTTAAATAGTCTAATTTTTAGAAAATTAAGTTTACTACTTTAGTACTTAGTGCGAATGTTTTATCACCAAAAATAAATTTTATCCCCCTCCTTAAGGTCTGGTCCCTCAGACCTTTTTTGATTTACCTAGAGGATTATTCTTTAATTTAGGAATATAATATTAGATTATAGTTAAATATAAAATAATTGCAGATCTTTTATAAATAATATTATTTCTATAGGTAGGTATACTAATATATTAACTATTAATCTTAGTTCCTTCTTAAAATTTATATAGTATAATAATATTCTTATAGTACTTTACTTTATTATATTATATACTAATACTACCTATAGTAAAAACTATACCTAATTATTTTATTTATTATTAATATATATTTATAGGTATTATTCTAGTATTTAATTTATTTATTCTATCTAACTATTATTTTATGGATGATATATTATTAATATTCCCTAAATTATCTATAGTACTTAATATAATTCTCTTTAAAAGTATAATATAAATATCTTATCTTAATTAAAGATAATCTTTTTGTTACGAAGTAACACGTGATCAGTCACATGAATGATCATTTTAATCATTTTTAGGAAAATGATCAAAATGAGCGCATTAGCCAATGATTGAGGATTAGGATATTGCTGATTAATCAGAGTAATCATTCTAATCATTTTACTAAGAATAATCAGAATAAGCAAGGCAATAAGGATATCAGGAAAATAGTCTATATAAATATCCTGTCTCTACAGGTATTATATCTCTTTATAATTTAACTGTCTAGTATAGCTAGTAGTTAGCTCAAATATATTCTTATACTCTTAAAGCTCAGACTATTCTAAATTATAAATATAACTACCTTATTATATTCCTTCTATAATAAGCTCTTATTATATATTACTCCTCTACTCTAGGAAGCTCAACCCTTCCGAAGCAGCTTACATTAATAAAACTAGTTAGTATTAGGAAAGTATTCCTAATAAAAATTAAATTACTAAACTATTGAATAAGGTAAGGAATAATATCTTATATCTACTATCTTTAAGAGAAGTAGTGGGAGTTAACAACAGTCTAGTTTATTAAAGAAGAAGGTTAAGGTTACCTTAAGTACTAGTACTACTAGGTCATTAATATATAAAATAGTAGTACCTCTACCACCTCCACCACTACTAAGAGATCTAAAAGTTTTATCAGACGCTCAATTATTTAACAACTCTGATTCATCCAACTCAAATTCTGATTCTAGAAGTAAGAACCTCTTTAATAATAATATGGCTAGACTAAAAGTTAATCTACCTAAACTCTTTAAAGGAGAGTAATCTAAATATAAAGCCTTTAGGTCTTAGCTTAGGATTTATATTTATTAGAACTAGGATAAGCTTAATTCTGAGGAAAAGAAAGTTATATATACTATTTCTTATTTAAGGGGAAGTATATATACTTAGATCCAGAGACAGGTTAATCAATATATCTTAAAGAAAGGAGATATTCCATATAATATTAAAAGGATTTTTCAGAGTTACTTAATATTTATAGGAGAAATAGATTAGTACTTTCAGTAAGTTAATAAGGCTTATCTAGCTAAAAAGAAATTATTGGAACTATATCAAAAATTAGATATAAGTTCCTATATGGTTGAATTTGAGAAATAGGCGGTAATCTTAAAATAGAATAATAATATATTATATACTAAATTTTTTATAGGACTTAAGCCAGAAGTTAAAGCCTAATTATAACTTAGGGAGAAAGAGATATCTACTTTTACCAAACTTATCAAATCAGTGATTAGGGTCGATTCCATCCTATTTAAAAATAAGCTTAATAAGTAGGGAAAGATACCTAGATACTAACCTAATTATGGAAGACCATGATGCTCTACCAATTACTATAGACTATAGCCTATAGAGATAGATAAGCTCTAGAGAGGTGAACAAGCCCTAAGAAAGCCTAAGAATTTTAAGAAGAATACTGGAAATTATTTTAAGTATAATTAACCAGGATATTTTACTCAAAACTATTTAAGGCCTAAAAAATAGTTAATTAAGGCTCTGGGAATAAGTATACAGATACAGAAGATTACAATACTTAAGAAAGGCTCTTATAATACTTACTAATAGGGACTAAATTAAAGTACTGGACCACAGGATAAGACTATAATTTAAGGAATCTTAGAATGGCATCCTAATATTCAAATAAATATAGCTTATAAATTCTATTAGGTATTACTAATTAGCTACTGTAAAGTCCAGGATTGTGGATTTTAAGAGCATAGTGAGAATAAGGACCTAGGAGAACCATTATGGGAATATCCTTATGGACCACTGAAGGTTTCTTTTATATAAGTATAATAAATACTCCAGATTAAGGGTATTAAAGGAAATAATTATTATATATACCATAAATATCTTCCAATTAATCTTTATATGGCTTAAGGTTATTAATATCTAAGATACCACATACCTATAATACGATAGGGAGTCATTAATAAAAACCACCTATTAATTAATACTAGACCATTACCGCAGGGAATTCAAAGCTTGATTAGAAATCTTAACCCTAAAGAGAATAAGATAATAAAAAATATCTATAAATATATCATAAAACTCATCTATATAACAGATGATTTAATAAGAAGGGCTATTATATGGGTTTTACCTAAGGACCTGTATCAAATTAGATTTTAGATAAATACAGATCTAGATTCTAAAGATCTATAGAAGTTATATTAATTAAACCTGCAAGTAATAAAAGAAGTATTTAACCTAGATGGAAATTCTGAGGAATAGGAGTCAGGCGAAGAAACGCTTAATAATAGAGAAAGTAAGCACCCTTACTTCTTAGGAAATAAGAAGGTTAACTATTAAAAGATATAATAGTTAACTCTTAGAAGAAATCTTAAAGCCTTAGCAAATTAGGGGAAAGTAAGCTAATAGTAGAAGTTAAGATTACAGGTAATTCTACTATAGCTATGATTGATTTAGGAGCTATAGCAGACTTCTTAAGTAGTTAATATGCTAGGGAGTAGAGTTTACCTTTAAGTAAGAAAAAGGATCTATATCTATTTATTACTATTGATAGAATACTAATTATTTTAAACCAAGGTATAATTAAATATAAGATAACTATTAATATAATAATATTAGGTAAAAAGGTTAGAAGGATATTTAATATTACTAATATTAGGGATTTAAATATTATCCTTAGATTATTATGGTTCTAGGATGAAAAATCGCATATCAACTGGTTAACATTAACTGTATCTCTAGTTAAGGATTAATATCCTACCTAAGCTAGAAAGCATACTAGAGGGTAGATAAAAAAGCTTATACAGTAGAGTATATAAAATATAGAGGTAGTAGCTATTTATCAGCTTTAAGAGGAGCAGAAAACAGCATTCCAAATTCCTTTAGAGTATAGGGAATTTATAGAACTCTTTAAGAAGGAGGCTCTAGAAGAAGCCTTACTACTACACCAGCTATTTAATTATAAAATAATATTAAAAGAGGGATTCTAATTAAAAAGGTTTAATATCTACCTATTTAGAGTAGATCAAAGAGAAGCACTAGATAAGTACTTAGATAAAAACCTAAAATGAGGTTTTATTAAAGAGTCCAAGTCTCCTATAAGATATCTAGTATTTTATATACCTAAACCTAATAGTAAACTATAACTTTATATGGATTATAGATACCTGAATAGTATTATAGTAAAGAATAGTATAATACTACTATTAATCTAGGAGTTATAAGACTGACTTTAAGGAGCTTAATAGTTTATGAAGTTTGATATACCAGAAGTATTTTATTAAATTTAGATTAAGCAGGGTAATAAGTATAAGATAGTGTTTAGTACTTATTAAGGGTATTATTAGTATAGGGTAATACTATTTAGGTTTATAAATATCCTAGCTACTATATAAGTATATATGAACCATATATTGTGGGAATACTTAGATAGGTATATTAAGGTCTATATAGATAATATATTAGTATACTCCTGGATACTTAAAGAATATGTCAAATATATTTAAAAGGTCTTGAAAGTGCTAAAGAAATATAATCTATAGCTTAAATTATTTAAATATAAATTCTATAAATAAAGAATTAAATTTATTAGACTGATTATATCAGAAAAGGGATTAGAAGTAAATCCAGAAAAGGTTAAAAGAGTAAAGGAATAGCCTAAACCATAAACTATTAAACAAGTTTAAGTATTTTTAGGATTTATAAACTACTATTAATAATTTATCTCTAGATATTTAAGGATTATAGTACTACTTACTAAACTTATAAAGAAAAGGGAAAATACTAGCATTACTTTCTAGAAGTTTTAGTAGACTAAGGATGCTTAAAAGGCCTTTAATAAGCTTAAGAAATTGGTTATAACTACACTAGTACTACAATTATTTGATAAGAAAAAGCTGATAAGAGTTAAAATAGATGCTTCTAAATATACTCTTAGAGTGGTCCTAAGTTAATAGGATAAAAATAGATTATAGAGACCAGTAGCCTATTACTTAAGAAAGTTTATAGATATGGAAACCAGGTATTCCATATTAGATCAGGAACTGCTAGTAATTATTAATATACTTAAATATTAGCAATATTATTTAGAAGGTATAAAAGAGATATTCTTAATCCTATTAGATTACCAGAATCTTCGAAATTTCACCACTACTAAGATGTTAAATAGATGATAGTTAAGATAGTTATATGAATTATTATTATTTAACTTTAAGATTAAATATTAGAGTGGAAAACTTAATACTAACATAAATATATTAAGTAGAAGAACTGATTATAATAAGGGAATGGAGGTCAAACATGCTCTTTTATAATAGGAAGGAGACTTGATGATATACCAAGTAGCGTCTCTAATAAAAATTAATATACCTAAGATTTAGAGGATTTAAACTGAATAATTGAAAAGCGACTTTATTAAATAATATATAGACTATAATAATAAATTATAAGTCTATATATATAAAGGGAAAATTATCTTACCCCTAAATCTTAAGAAAGAATAGATATTTAAATATTATAAGCTACCACTGCAAGGACATACCAAAGCTAAAGAGGTCTTGGAAAGGCTATAACAAAACTATTACTTTCCTAGGATATGATAAAAGGTTTTTACTTAGGTTAGGGCTTGCTATTTATACAAGAAAGCCAAATATAAATAATATAAACCTTATAGACTACTTTAACTAAACCAAGTATTAGAGAAATCCTGGTAAGAAGTATTAATAGACTTTATTAGACTATTACCACTTTCTAAGGATAAGAATAATATAGAATATAAAAATATTATAGTTATTATTAATTAATTAATAAAATATATAATATTTATCCTAATTCCTTAGCAATTTACTGCTTCCTATCTAGTAAAAGTCTTTTTAAAAGAAGTAGGAAAATTTAATATACTAAAAAAAATTATCTCTAATTAGGATAAGATATTTATATCTTATTTCTAGAGAGAACTATACTAAGTACTATAAATAGAATAAGAAATATTAATAGTATATTATCTATAGAGTAATAGCTAGATAGAATAAGTAAACCAAATACTGGAATAATACTTGCAAATATATATTAATAATAAATAAAATAATTAGGTATAGCTTTTACTATAGGCAGTACTAGTATATAATATAACTAAGTAGAGTACTATAGGGATGTCACCATATTACGCGAATTTTGGAAAGGAACTAAGATTAATAGTTAATATATTAGTATACTTACCTATAAAAGTAATACTATTTATAAAAGAACTATAATTATTTTATACTTAACTATAATCTAATATTATATTCTTAAATAAAAGAATAATCCTCTAGGCAAATCGAAAAAGGTCTAAGGAACCAGACCTTAAAGAGGGGGATAAAGTTTACCTTTAGTGATGAAATATCTGTACTAAGTACTAAAGTAGTAAACTTGATTTTCTTAAAATCAGATTATTTAAAATTAAAAGGATTATAAGACTAGTAAATTATAAACTATAATTACCTAAAAGTATAAAGATATATTCTATCTTTTATATATTATTATTAGAGAAAGCAGATCCAGAAACTCCTTTTAATAAGAAAACTGAATTAGAAGATCCTACTAAGCAGGAGTATAAGGTTAAGAAGATCTTAGATTATTAAGTTAGATAATATTAACACTTTTACCTTATAAAGTAGAAAGACTACCTACTAGAGGAGAATACTTAGGAATTATATAAGAATCTTAATTATCTACTTGAATTATCGCGATTCCATTATAAGAATCTAATATATTTAAAACCCCTTAAGTTTTAATAGTCTAGTTAAAGATAGTAAGATTATCTATAAGCTTATAAAGCTTACTATTAGAGTAACTACTATTTCTTATTTATTTAGCTTCTTCTTCCTCTTCTAGTTTATCTATTAAATAAATTACTTTTACTTTTATATAACTCTTAGCTATCTTCAGAATTTTCCAACTTTAGGAGAGTTAGGCTAGAAGTTTTTATTATTTAGTGTTTAGTTATTACTACTTTATATAAACTTCTGATAATTTCTTGAGACTCTCTTCTATAGCAGATTTAGCTTCTTCCCTAGTCTTATCTAGAATTTCCTAGGAAATATCGATATATTTTATTCTTTTATAGATATAATTTATATATTTAATGCTCTTTAAAGAAGATATAGTAATATAAATTAGTCTATAGATTAAATAATATTTATAATTAAGAATTATAATACTTCCTAATTCTTTAATTTCAGAAGTAAGATATTTATAGCGAAGGGAAGAGATTGAAGATATTTTTATTTCTTAATTAAAGGTTACTAAACTCTTTAAATATTAGAAGCTTAAAATAAGCTTACTAAGGAGGGGAATGGTGTTATAAAGTAACATATAATCAGTTATATAAATAATTATTTTGATTATTTTTAAGAAAATGATCAAAATAAGTGTATTAGCTAATGATTAAGGATTAGGATATTGCTAATTAGTTAGAGTAATTATTCTAATTATTTTGTTAAGAATAATTAGAATAAGTAAGGTAATAAGGATATTAGGAAAATAGTCTATATAAATATCCTGTTTCTACAGGTATTATATCTCTTCATAATTCAACTATCTAGTATAGCTAGTAGTTAGCTTGAATATATTCTCATACTCTTAAAGCTTAGATTATTCTAAGTTATAAATATAACTACCTTATTATATTCCTTTTATAATAAGCTCTTGTTATACATTGCTCTTCTGCTCTAGGAAGCTCAACCCTTCCGAAGCGGCTTACATTAGTGAAGCTAGTCAGTATCGGGAAAGTATTCCTAACACTTTTCTAATATATTAAATTTCCCTATTTCTTTTAAAAAGACTTTTGCTAAGTAAGAAGTAGTAAATTATTAAGGAATTAGGATAAATATTATATATTTGGTTAACTAATTAATAGTAACTATAATATTTTTATATTCTATATTATTTTTATCTTTAGAAAGTAGTAAAGGTCTAATAAAGTCTATTAATACTTCTTACCAGGATTTCTCTAATACTTAGTTTAGTTAAAGCAACCTATAAGGTTTATATTATTTATATTTGGCCTTTTTATATAAATAGTAGGTCTTAATCTAAGTAAAGACTTTTTATTATATCCTAAGGAAGTAATAGTTTTATTATAGTCTTTCTAAGACTTCTTTTACTTTCACATGTCCTTATAGAGGTAGTTTATAATACTTAAGTATCTATTCCTTCTTAAAATTTAGGGGTAATATAATTTTCCCTTTATATATATAGACCTATAACTTATTATTGTAGTCCATATATTATTTAATAAAATCCCTTTTTAGTGGGATACCACTTATAAAATCTATAGTAATCTCTATCCATAGATATTCCAGTACAGGTAGTACCTATAATTTACTATATAGGTGGTGTCTCTTCACCTTCACCTCCTAGCATATATTATATATCCATATATATTCTTGCATATCTTGGCATATTAATAGCCAGTAGTACTTTCTATTTAAGAGTTTAACTGTTTTAGTTGCTCCAAAGTATCCTGTATAAAGGTTATTATAGTACCTTCTTATAAGCTCAAACTTTACTACTGGGTTATCCAGTATATAGGCTTAACCCTAGAATAGTAGGATGTCCTGATAGTTTACTGATTAATTACCTACCCTCTTCCTAATTTACTCTTCTAATATATTATATTTATTTTTAATAATTTTATATTAAGCTTATAGTTCTTATAGAATATCAAGGATCTCCTTTTCTATATAGACTGCTTCACCTTCTATGGCTCTCATAATGATATAATATAGGTAGGTGCTTCTCCCTACTTACCCTACTATTTATTATCTATAATACCTGCACTCTTCCTATATCTAGGATATATAAAGACTGTGTAAGGCTATAATTATAGTATTACTATAGGGGCTCACCTCCCTGCACTCTGGACTAGTCCCTAGTTATTACCCTATATACCTAATTACTTTTGATCTATTTTTAAGTACTAGGGTTATATATATAGTACTTTCTGGTAATACTACCAACTTTTGGCGTAGTATTAAAAGCAGGTCATCTAATAGTCTTTCTTCTATTATATAGTCTGGGCATCTTAAGGGTATATCTACAGGATTAGATAGACCTGCATGGTGGTAAAGGATAGAGTTATACCCTACTAATAGTATAACTTATCTAGCTTATCTACTATTAAGCTGTGTAACCCTTATAAGTCTAGTTAGATTTCTATAGTCTATATAGACTTTAATTGGAGTAGCACTTCCCTCCAGATAGTGCCTCCACTGCTTAAAATACTCCATAATTGTGAGGAACGGAGTAGGAACATACGCACGGTACAGCTGCGCTCAGGCCGCGGGTCACGTGATCCAGGGGGAAGCAGTATTTAAGCTATATATAGTATATACCTTAGTTTTACTCCTTAATTATTAATTTTAATACTAATCTATATTTATTACTCCCTATCCTGATATCATATTTATATTACCCCCTTATAATTCTAATAACTTTTTACTAAAATAAAGGTATAGATCTAATATTAAGATATTAAAATAACTATATAATAATAGTATTTTTATATCTATTATTAAATTAGAATCCTTATTATTAATACTATTAATTAATAAGTAAATTAGGAAATTAAAGAAAAAAGAAGTAGACCTTTAAAGAAAGATCTAATTTAAAGAATTAAAAGAGAGAGTAGTATAAATAAAAGCTATAATTAAAGAGTAGTTAATTTATAATACTTTTATTACTATTAAAGATAGTTAACTAAAAAAAATACCAGTATTAAAACCCCTAAATTAATACTACTAAGTACCTTACCCTAAGGAAAGGATATCTACCTAAAAGACTTTCTAGAATATAAAGGAAAAATACTATAGGAGTATATTAACTAGATTAACTATACTATAAATATATTTTAACTAGTATCTAGGAGATTTATATAAGGAAGTATTTAGGTAATTTAAGCCTAATAATTTCTTATAAGTTCTTTAAGGATAACTTAGTCTAACTATACTAGAAATAAAGGAGATAAGCTAAATATATAGGAAGAACTTATAATATTCCTGCTTAATAAACTTAAAGACCTAGGAAACTATAAGCTTAGCATCTATATAATATATACTTAAGTAACCTAAAGGAAGGGCTAAACTATAGCTAACTTTAAAATATACCTTACCTCTTTAGAAGCCTAGATAACCACTGTATAGATAGAGAAGGAGAAATATAATAACTTTATTATAAAATTTAGATTAGATTTATAGTATTATCTAATAAGCCTATTAATAATACCAGAGATATGTAGTAGTGTTGTAATACTGCTTACAAGATAGGAGAAAACTAAGAAGAAAATGGAGATAGAGATAGCAAATATGGGCTTAAAATGAAAGTTCAGCAATAGTAATATATTCTCTAAGTATAATTAAAGTAAGGAACCAGTAAATCTGAAATCTAAGCCTAAAGACCCTAAACTATCTACTAATAAAAAGAAAGAATTAAAATTAAGATATTATAAGTATAATAAGTTTAGATATATAGCATAAGACTGTCGCAAGCCAAAGGAAGAAGTAACTGATAAAGGAAAAGTGTTAGGGTTATATTAATCTTTATATATATAACCTATATAGAACTTAAAGCTATAGGGAAAGTAATTAATATAAGTAGGATAATTAAGGGCTTTACTAATAATAAGAATATCAAAATTATATTAGATTTAGGAGCTGATATCAGCCTAATAATACTAAGACTTATAAAAGAGCTTAACCTCCCAGAAGCAGATATATATATACCTTACCTATATTAGGGGGGCATTATAGATATTAACTGCTTTAGGGTATATAAAATCAAACTATATTTATAAGATTTAAATAAAGTTAAAAAGACTATACCAGTAATTACATTTGTAGTAGACCAAGGGTAATTATATATTATCCTAGGTATACCTACTATAAAGTAATAAGATATTCTCCTTAATTTAAAGATACAGTACTAATAGTATATATAATAAGTATAAAGGAAGAAATTAATAAAGATAAGTATTATAGTATACTCCTCCTAAGTATAAAGCTGAAGAAGGCGTAAATAGAATATATATTACCTAATAAATTACAAGATTTTATAAATATCTTTAAAAAAGAAGCTGCAATAATATTACTAAGCTATAAGAATATAGACTATATAATTAAGATAATAGCAGAACTACTATACTATCTAATCTACTATATATCAATAAAGGAACTTAAGGCTCTCAGAGAATATCTCAGCAAGGCACTATAAAATAGGTAGATAAGGCCCTCCATAAACCCTATAGGTACACCTATTCTATTCATACTAAAGAAGAATAGCAAGCTATACCTATATATAGATTATAGAGGCCTTAATAAGGTTACTATTAAGAATAGATACCCCCTACCACTTATTTCAGAGATCCTGGACTAAGTAGCGTAAAGATTTTTATAAAGTTAGATCTTAAGAATATATATTATAGAATATATATTAAGGAAGGCTATAAATAGAAGATAGTGTTTTATATATACTATAGCTACTATAAGTACCTAGTAATGCTGTTTGGCTTAGCCAATACACCCATAATATTCCAGGTATATATTAATAAGGTATTAGGGAACTATATTAATACCATATATATCATATACCTTAATAATATCCTTATCTACTTAGAGGACTGGGAGTCCTATATATGGGATGTGTGTGTAATACTTACATAGCTATAAATACATGACCTATACTATAATCTTAAAAAGTATAAGTTCTTTACTAATAAGGTTAAGTTTCTTAACTTTATAATTAGGATGAATAATATATATATAGATAGAGTAAGAGTAGTGGCTATTAAGGAATAGCCTATACTAATAACCCTAAAAGAAGTATAAATATTCTTTAGGTTTTATAATTTCTATAAATGATTTATTAAAGATTATATAAAGATTATAAGGGGCTTAACTAACCTTATAAAGAGAATAAAAAATAGTAAGCCAATAAAATCATTTAAGTAGACTGAAAGTGCAGAACAGTTATTTTAGATACTATAAGATATATTTATAATAATACTAGTTATTAGACATTTTAATCCAGAACTACTAATTAGGGTAAAGATAAATATATTATAATTTATAATAGCAGGGATACTATCCTAGTATAATAGAGAGGGCTAATAATACTTAGTGGTATTCTATTTATATAAGATAAAAGATACTGAAATAAGGTATAAAATATATAATTAAAAGTTATTTATAATTATAGAGTGTTTCAAGCAGTAGAGGCATTATCTGGAGGGAAGTACTACTCTAATTAAAGTCTATACAGACTATAGAAATCTAACTAGACTTATAAAGGTTGCGCAGCTTAATAGTAAGTAAACCAGATAGGCTATACTATTAATAGGGTATAACTTTATCCTTTACTACTATATAGGTCTGTCTAATCCTATAGATACACCTTTAAGACACCTAGACTATACAATAGAAGAAAGACTATTAGATAACCTGCTTCTAACACTGCACTAAAAGCTGGCAGTATTATTAGAAAGTACTATATATATAATCCTAATACTTAAAAATAGATTAAAAGTGATTAGATATATAGGGTAATAGCTAGGGACTAGTCCAGAGTACAGGGATATAAGCCCCTATAATAATACTATAACTATGGCTTTATATAGTCTTTATATATCCTAGATATAGGAAGAGTATAGGTCTTGTGGGTAGCGAATAGTAGGGTAAATAGGGAGAAGCACTTACCTATATTGTGTTGTTGCGAGAGCTATAGAAGATAAAGTAGCCTATATAGAAAAGGAGATCCCTAATATTTTATGAGAACTATAAGCTTAATATAAAATTACTAAAAGTAAATATAATATATTAGAAGAGTGAGTTAGGAAAAGGGTAGGTAATTAGTTAGTAAACTATTAGGATATCCTATTATTTTAGGGTCGAGCCTACGTACCGGATGACCCGGCAGTAAAGTTTAAGCTTATAAGAAGGTACTATAATAACCCTTATATAGGATACTTTAGAATAACTAAAATAATTAAATTCTTAAGTAGAAAGTATTACTAGCTATTAATATGCCAGGACATGCAAGAATATATATGGATATATAATATATGCCAGTGGGTAAAGGTGAAGAGATACCACCTATATAGCAAATTATAGGCACTACCTTTACTGGAATATCTATGGATAGAGATCACCATAGATTTTATAAGTGGTATCCTACTGTCTAAGTGTGATAGTCATATATATAATACTATCTTAGTAATTATTAATAGATATATAAAAATAGCACTCTATACCCTAACTATAAAAGATTATATAGCCATAAATATTACTAATATACTACTTAATAGGGTTATAAAAAGCTTCAGCTTGCTTAAGGGTATTATCTTGGACCGAGACCTAAAATTTATAAATAAGTTCTGGTTAGAACTGTACTATATATTATATATATATAGATATATAGGAACTGCATTCCATCCGCAAACCAATAGATAGATAAAATATCAAAATCAAATGATTTAGGAATACCTGCGCGCATACTGCGGAGAGCACCTGAAAATATAGGCAAAACTACTACTAATTACTGAATTTATATAAAATAATAATATTAATATATTAATAGGTATAAACCTATTCTTTATACTATATAGGTTTTATTTAAAGGTTTATGTTACGAAGTAACACGTGATCAGTCACATGAATGATCATTTTGATCATTTTTAGGAAAATGATCAAAATAAGCGCATTAGCCAATAATTAAGGATTAGGATATTGCTGATTAGTCAGAGTGATTATTCTGATTATTTTGCCAAGAATAATCAGAATAAGCAAGGCAATAAGGATATCAGGAAAATAGTCTATATAAACGTCCTGTCTCTACAGGTATTATGTCTCTTTATAATTCAACTGTCTAGCATAGCTAGTAGTTAGCTTAAATACATTCTTATACTCTTAAAGCTCAGACTATTCTAAGTTATAAATATAACTACCTTATTATATTCCTTCTATAATAAACTTTTATTATACATTACTCCTCTACTCTAGGAAGCTTAACCCTTCTAAAGCAGTTTATATTAGTGAAGCTAGTTAGTATTAGGAAAGTATTCCTAATAAAAATTAAATTACTAAACTATTAAATAGGGTAAGGAATAATATCTTATATCTACTTTCTCTAAGAGAAGTAGCGGGAGTTAACAATAGTCTGGTTTATTAAAGAAGAAGGTTAAGGTTACCTTAAGTACCAGTACTACTAGGTCATTAATATATAGAATAGTAGTATCTCCACCACCTCCACCACTACTAAGAGATCCGGAAGTTTTACTAGACACTCAATTATTTGATAACTCTGATTCATCTAACTTAAATTCTGATTCTGGAAGTAAGAACCTCTTTAATAATAATATAGCTAGACTAAAAGTTAATCTATCTAAACCTTTTAAAGGAGAGCGATCTAAATACAAGGCCTTTAAATCTTAGTTTAGGATTTATATTTATTAGAATTAGGATAAGCTTAATTCTGAGGAAAAGAAAGTTATATATACTATTTCCTATTTAAGGGGAAGTGCATATACTTAGATCTAGAGATGGGTTAATTAATATATCTTAAAGAAAGGAGATATTCTATATAATATTAAAAGGATTTTCTAGAGTTATTTAATATTTATAGGAGAAATAGATTAGTACTTTTAGCGAGTTAATAAGGCTTATCTAGCTAAAAAAAATTATTGGAATTATATTAAAAATCAGATATAAGTTCCTATATAGTTAAATTTAAGAAATAGATAGTAATCTTAAAATGGAATAATAACATACTACACACTAAGTTTTTTACAGAACTTAAGCCAGAAGTTAAAGCCTAGTTATAATTTAGAGAGAAAGAGATATCTACTCTTATCAAACTTATCGAATCAGCGATTAGGGTCGATTCCATCCTATTTAAAAATAAGCTTGATAAGCAGGGAAAGATACCTAAATACTAACCTAATTATAAAAGATTATAATACTTTATTAATTACTATAAACTACAGCCTATAGAGATAGATAAACTCTAGAGAGGTAAACAAGCCCTAAGAAAGCCTAAAAATTTTAAGAAGAATACTGGAAATTATTTTAAATATGGTTAACCAGGATATTTTACTTAAAACTATTTAAGGCTTAAGAAACAGTCAATTAAGGCTCTAGGAATAAGTATACAGATGTGGAAGATTACGATGCTTAGGAAAGGCTCTTATAATATTTACTAATAGGGACCAAATCAAAGTACTGGACCGTGGGATAAGACTATAATTTAAGAAATCTTAGAATAGTATCCTAATATTTAAATAAATATAACTTATAAATTCTATTAGGTATTACTAATTAGCCACTACAAAGTCCAGGATTATGGATTTTAAGAATATAGTGAGAATAAGGATCCAGGAGAACCATTATAGGAATATCCTTATAGACCACTAAAGGTTTCTTTTATATAAGTATAATAAATACTCCAGATTAAGGGTATTAAAGGAAATAATTATTATATATACTATAAGTATCTTCTAATTAATCTTTGCACGGCTTAGGGTTATTAATATCTAAGATACTATATATCTATAATATAATAGGGAGTTATTAATAAAAACCACTTATTAATTAACACTGGATTATCACCGTAGGGAATTCAAAGCTTAATTAGAAATCTTAACCCTAAAGAGAATAAGATAATGGAAAATATTTATAAATATATTATAAAACTTATTTATATAACAGATGATTTAATAAGAAGGGCTATTATATAGGTTTTATTTAAGGACCTGTATTAAATTGGATTTCAGATAAATATAGATCTAAATTTTAAAGATCTATAGAAGTTATATTAATTAAACCTGCAAGTAATAAAAGAAGTATCCAACCTAGATAGAAGTTCTGAGGAATAGGAGTCAGGCGAAGAAACACTTAATAATAAAGAAAGTGAGCACCCTTACTTCTCAGGAAATAAGGAGGTTAACTATTAAGAGGTATAATAATTAACTTTTAGAAGGAACCTTAAAGCCTTAGTAAGTTAAAGGAAAGTAAACTAATAATAGAAGTTAAGATTATAGGTAATTCTACTATAGCTATAATTGATTTAGGAGCTATAGCAGACTTCTTAAGTAGTTAGTATACTAGGGAGTGGAATTTACCTTTAAGTAAGAAAAAGGATCTATATTTATTTATTACTGCTAATAGAATACTAATTACTTCAGACTAAGGTATAATCAAATATAAGATAACCATTAATATAATAATATTAGGTAAAAAGGTTAGAAGAATATTTGATATTACTAATATTAGGGATTTAGATATTATCTTTAAATTATTATGGCTTTAAGATAAAAGACCATATATCAACTAATTAACCTTAACTATATCTCTAGTTAAGGATTAATATCCTACTTAGGCCAGAAAGCGCACTAGAGGGTAGATAAAAAAGCTTATATGGTAAAGTATATAAGATATAAAGGTAGTAGCTATTTATTAGCTCTAAGGGGAGCAGAAAACAGTGTTCCAAATTCCTTTAAAGTATAGGGAATTTATAAAACTCTTTAAGAAGGAGGCTCTAGAAGAAGCCTTATTACTACACCAGCCATTTAATCATAAAATAGTACTAAAAGAAGGATCCTAATTAAAAAGGTTTAGTATCTACCTACTTAGGGCAGACCAAAGAGAAGCACTAGATAAGTACTTAGATGAAAACCTAAAATGAGGTTTTATTAAAGAGTCCAAGTCTCCTATAAGATATCTGGTATTTTATATATCTAAACCTAATAGTAAATTATAACTTTATATAGATTACAGATACCTAAATAGTATTATAGTAAAGAATAGCATAACACTACTATTAATCCAGGAGTTATAAGACTGACTCTAAAAAACTTAATAGTTTATAAAGTTTGATATACCAGAAGTATTCTATCAAATTTAGATTAAGCAGGGTAATAAGTATAAAATAGTATTTAGCACTTATTAAGGGCACTATTAGTATAGGGTGATGCTATTTAGGCTTATAAATACCCTAGCTACTATATAAGTATATATGAACTATATATTGTGGGAATACTTGGATAGGTATATTAAGGTCTATATAGATAATATATTAGTATACTCCCGGATACTTAAAGAATACGTTAAATATATCTAAAAGGTCTTGAAAGTGCTGAAGAAATATAATCTATAACTTAAATTATCTAAATATAAGTTCTATAAATAAAGAATTAAGTTTATTAGACTAATTATATTAGAAAAGGGATTAGAAGTAAATCTAGAAAAGATTGAAAGAGTAAAGGAATAGCCTGAACTATAAATTATTAAATAAGTTTAAATATTTTTAGGATTTATAAACTACTATTAATAGTTTATCCCTAGATATTTAAGGATTGTAGTACTACTTACTAAACTTATAAAGAAAAGGGAAAATACTGGCATTACTTTTCAGGAGTTTTAGTAGACTAAGGATACTTAAAAGACCTTTAATAAGCTTAAGAAATTAGTTATAATTATACTAGTACTATAATTATTTAATAAGAAAAAGTTAATAAGAGTTAAGACAGATGCTTCTAAATATGCTCTTGGAGTAGTCCTAAGTTAATAGAATAAAGATAGGCTATAGAGACTAGTAGCCTATTATTTAAGAAAGTTTATAGATATGGAAACCAGGTATTCTATATTAGATTAGGAACTGCTAGTAATTGTTGATGTACTTAAATACTAGTAATATTATTTAGAAGGTATAAAAGAGATATTTTTAGTCCTATTAGATTATTAGAATCTTTGAAATTTCACCACTACCAAGATATTAAATAGATAATAGTTAAGATAATTATATAAATTATTATTATTTAACTTTAAGATTAAATATTGGAGTGGAAAATTTAATGCTAATATAGATATATTAAGTAGAAGAACTGATTATAATAAAGGAATAGAAGTTAAATATACTCTTTTATAATAGGAAGGAGACTTAATAATACACTAAGTGGCGTCTCTAATAAAAATTAATATACCTGAGATTTAGAGGATTTAAACTAAATAATTAAAAAGTAACTTTATTAAGCAATATATGGACCACAATGACAAATTATAAGTCTATATATATAAAGGGAAAATTATCTTACCCCTAAATCTTAAGAAAGAATAGATATTTAAATATTATAAGCTACCACTGCAAGGACATGCCAAAGCTAAAGAGGTCTTAGAAAGGCTATAATAAAACTATTACTTTCCTAGGATACAATAAAAGGTTTTTATTTAGGTTAGGGCTTACTATTTATATAAGAAAGCCAAGTATAAATAATATAAACCTTATAGACTATTTTAACCAAACTGAGCACTAGAGAAATCCTGGTAAGAAGTATTAATAGATTTTATCAGACTATTACCACTTTCTAAGGATAAAAATAATATAGAATATGAAAATATTATGGTTACTATTAATTAATTAATAAAATATATGATATTTATCCTGATTCCTTAGCAATTTACTGCTTCCTACCTAGTGAAAGTCTTCTTAAAAGAAGTAGGAAAATTTAGTATACTAGAAAAAATTATCTCTGATTAGGATAAGATATTTATATCTTATTTCTGGAGAGAACTATACTAAATATTATAAATGGAATAGGGAATATTAATAGTATATTATTTATAGAGTAATAGCTAGATAGAATAAGTAAACCAAATACTGGAATAATACTTATAAATATATATTAATAATAAATAAAATAATTAGATATAGCTTTTACTATAGGTAGTGCTAATATATAATATAACTAAGTAGAGTATTATAGGGATATTACTATATTACGCGAATTTTAGAAAGGAACTAAGATTAATAGTTAATATATTAGTATACTTACCTATAAAAGTAATATTATTTATAAAAGAACTATAATTACTTTATACTTAACTATAATCTAATATTATATTCCTAAATAAAAGAATAATCCTCCAGGTAAATCAAAAAAGGTCTGAGGGACCAGACCTTAAGGAGGGGGATAAAGTTTACCTTTAATGATAAAATATCCATACTAAGTACTAAAGTAGTAAACTTGATTTTCTTAAAATCAGACTATTTAAAATTAAAAGGATTATAGGACTAGTAAATTATAAATTATAATTACCTAAGAGTATAAGAATATATCCTATCTTTTATGTATTATTATTAAAGAAAGCAGATCTAGAAACTCCTCTTAATAAGGAAATTAAATTAGAAGATCCTATTAAGTAGAAGTATAAGGTTAAGGAGATCTTAGACTACCGAGTTAGATAATATTAATACTTTTACCTTATAAAGTGGAAAAATTACCTACTGGAGGAGAATACTTAGGAACTATATAAGAATCTTAACTATCTATTTAAATTATCATAATTCTATTATAAGAATCTGATATATCTAAAACCTCTCAGATTTTAATAGTCTAGTTAAAAATAGTAAGATTATCTATAAGCTTATAAAGCTTATTATTAGAGTAATCACTATTTCTTACTTATTTAGCTTCTTCTTCCTCTTCTAGTTTATCTATTAAATAAATTACTTTTATCTTTATATAACTCTTAGTTATCTTCAGAATTTTCCAACTTTAGGAGAGTTAGGCTAAAAGCTTTTATTATTTAGTGTTTAATTATTACTACTTTATATAAACTTCTGATAATTTCTTAAGACTCTCTTCTATAGCAGATTTGGCTTCTTCCTTAGTCTTATCTAGAATTTCTTAGGAAATATCGATATATTTTATTCCTTTATAGGTATAGTTTATGTATTTAACACTCTTTAAAGAAGATATAGTAATATAAGTTAGTCTATAAATTAAATAATATTTATAATTAAGAATTATAATACTTCCTGATTCTTTAATTTTAGAAGTAAGACATTTATAGTAAAGGGAAGAGATTAAAGATATTTTTATTTCTTAATTAAAGGCTATTAAACTCCTTAAATATTAGAAGCTTAGGATAAACTTACTAAGGAGGGGAATGGTATTACAAAGTAATACATGATTAGTCACATAAATAATCATTTTAATCATTTTTAGGAAAATAATTAAAATAAGTGTATTAGCTAATAATTAAGGATTAGGATATTACTAATTAGTTAGAGTGATTATTCTGATTATTTTACTAAGAATAATTAGAATAAGTAAGGTAATAAGGATATCAGGAAAATAGTCTATATAAATATCCTGTCTCTACAGGTATTATGTCTCTTCATAATTTAACTGTCTAGTATAGCTAGTAGTTAGCTCAAATATATTCTCATACTCTTGAAGCTCAGACTATTCTAAGTTATAAACATAACTACCTTATTATATTCCTTCCATAATAAGCTCTTGTTATATATTACTCCTCTGCTCTAGGAAGCTCAACCCTTCCGAAGCGGCTTACATTAGTGAAGCTAGTCGGTATCGGGAAAGTATTCCTAACAGTTTATTATAATATTAAGAATCAAAATATAGTATCAGATATATAAGAGTGAGTAAAGCAACTCTATAATATCTATAAGAAGCTAGAAAAGTACCTTACTAATATAAGCTAAGAGTAAGTAAAATATTATAACTATAAGTATAAACTAATAATATTTAAAATAAATAACCTTATCCTACTATTAATAAAATATTTATATCTAAAGTACTTAAGTAGGAAACTCACACTATATTTTATTAGGCTATTCTAAGTCCTTAAATTAGTTAGTATAAAAGTATATTAACTATAGCTACTAGTATTATGGAAAGTCTGGAATACATTCTATATCTCTCTACTAAAAAAGTATTATTAGTATATAGGTAGTAATAATATAGTAGATTATCTACTACTTCCAGAAATTATCAATAATAAGGAAGAATGGGAGATAGAAGAAATCCTTAATAAAAAGAAGTATAAGAATAATATATAGTACTTAGTTAAATAGAAGGGTTACCCTACAGAATATAACTAATAGTTACTAAGAGAAAACTTAGATAATATATAGGAGAAACGTGATAAATTCGATAATAGATTAAAAAGAAGATATATATAGAATATAAGAGATAAATAATATATACTATATATTAAAAAAACTATACTAAATATATTATATAAATTAAAGATATAAGGACTAAATCCTTAATTAGAATAATTAGAGGAAAGCTCTATAATAGAGCCTTTATAGTAACAGGGGGTGGAGCTACCTAGGCTTAATAAGTTTGCTATGGATAAGGAAGAAGCGGTAATATAATACCACTAGTAAAAAGAGGGGGCATGGTTAAGAGAAGAATTATGCCTAAAGGCCTAGCAACTATAATAATAAGATAAAAAGATAAGTTTAGGGGGAATTTAGGGGATACCCCCTAAATAACCTAGTAATATAGTAGCCTATATAGAATTAGCAGAGCTAATATATTAGTAGTAAGCTATACTAATAGGTAAGGATAGAATACTAGCTAGGGTATTTATACCCTAAACTAGCTACTATATTTAACCTAATAGGTCATAAAATATCACCTCTAATATTAGGTGGTAGTAACCGCCTAGATGGTTATTATATATAATAAACATTTTGACTACTATTTTATAATATGCAAATATATATATATATTCTGCTTAGTTAACCCTAATAATTAATATAATATCTTCCTTAAAATCTTTTAAAGCTCTTATAAGCTTAATAAGTTAGGTTAAGTAGTAGCTAAATTATAGAGGGACCTATAAATTATAAGATAGAGTAACAGAAATATAATAATAATAGTAGAACTTAAACCTCTTTATATTTATAATACTAGTACGAGCACCCAGTATACTTCTAAAATACAGGCATATTATATATAAGGATAAGGTTAATGTCCTTACTATATTAGAAGCAGATAAAAATATCCACCTCTGCCTTATTCCTGTGAGGAACGGAGGAGGAACATACGCACGGTACAGCTGCGCTCAGGCCGTGGGTCACGTGCTCCAGGGGGAAGCAGTATTTAAGCTATGTACAGTATCCACCTTAGTTTAACTTAGTCATTAGTTTTAATACTAATCCATACTCATTGCTCCCCATCCTGATATCACGCTTACGTTCACCCCTTACAATTCCCCTCCTCCAGTTAAAGTAGGGTTTTACCCCTACCTTAAGGAGATAATAATCCTATTACCTTAAAAGTAACCTAGCAACGGCGACTAGGGGGCTCTAGCAGCTTAATACTACTGCTATAATACTAGTACCTTAAACTTACCTTACTATACTAGGATACTAATAATAATAGTATAGGGGTTAGGGAATAAGAAGATAGGGAGTAAGGGTAGGGAGTATACCTATATCCAGAACTTGCTTTACTATGCTAAGAAGTTAATAATAATAGTATAGGTATTAGTAAAGGAGGAGTTAGGGAATAAGATAAGGAATATCTATAACCTGTATTTAAGGAGTGAGGCATTAACAAACTCTATCTCACCCCTAATGAACAAATGGCTGACCACTATAAAGATACTATTTTATATATATGTATATATATATATATATATATATGTATATATAAATAGTAGAAAAACATATTTTAGGATATAAAAGAATTTATATCTTTACTAAGTATTAAAACTATAATATTATTACTATATAATAGTAATAAATATAATAATATATATAATATAATACTAAGATATAATAATAATAATAATAAATAGTAAATATAATAGATAAAATATACCTAATATAATATTATACTAGTAAAGGAATATAATCTTAGTAAGTCTGGGGACCAGATTATAGAAGAGGGGGAAGAGTTGTGAGGAACGGAGTAGGAATATACGTATGGTGCAGCTGCGCTCAGGCTATAGGTTATATACTCTAGGGGGAAGCAGTATTTAAGCTATATATAATATATATCTTAATTTTACTTCTTAGTTATCAGTTTTAATACTAATCCATACTTATTGCTCCCTATCCTGATATCACGCTTACATTACCCCCTTACAATAATTATAAGTAACTCTTAATTATATATCTTATACCTTATTTCAGTATCTTTCATCTTACGTGAATAGAATGCTACTGGGTACTATTAGCCCTCTCTATTATATTAGGATAATATCCCTACTATCGTGAATTGCGACGCATCTATCTCTACCCTAATTAATAGTTCTGGATCAAAATGTCTGATGACTGGTGCTATTATAAACATATCTTATAGTATTTAAAATAATTACTCTGCACTTTCAGTCCACTTAAATGGTTTTATCAGCTTACTATTTTTTATTCCCTTTATAAGGTTAGTTAAGCCCCTTATAATCTTTATATAGTCTTTAATAAATCATCTATAGAAGTTATAAAACCTAAGAAATATTTATACTTCCTTTAGGGTCATTGGTATAGGCCATTCCTTAATAATTACTACTCTTACTCAGTCTATATATATACTATCTATCCTAACTATAAAGCTGAGAAACTTAACCTTATTAGTAAAGAACTCACACTTTTTAAGGTTATAGTATAGGTTATGTGCTTATAGCTGCGTAAGTATTGCGCGCATATCCTATATATAGGACTCCTAGTCCTCTAAGTAGATAAGGATATTATTAAGGTATATAATATATATAGTATTAACATAGTTCCATAACACCTTATTAATATATACCTAGAATATTATAGGTGTATTAGCTAAACTAAATAGTATTACTAAGTACTTATAGTAGCTATAGCGCGTGCGAAATGCTGTCTTCTACTTATAGCCTTCCTTAATATATATTCTATAGTATATATTTTTAAGATCTAACTTTATGAAAATCTTTACACCACTTAGTTAGTCTAGGATCTCTGAAATAAATAGTAAGGGATATCTATTCTTAATAATGACCTTATTAAGGCCTCTATAGTCTATATATAGGTATAATTTACTATTCTTCTTTAGTATAAATAGAACAGGTGCGCCTACAGGACTTATAGAGGGCCTTATCCACCCATTCTGCAGCGCCTCGCTGAGGTATTCTCTAAAAACCTTAAGCTCCTTTACTGATATATAGTAGATTAGGTAATATAGTAGTTCTACTATTATCTTAATTATATAGTCTATACTCTTATAACTTAATAATATTATTATAGCTTCTTTTTTAAAGATATTTATAAAATCTTATAATTTATTAGGTAATATATATTCCACTTACACCTTCTTCAGTTCTATACTTAGGAGAAGTATATTATGGTACTTATCTTTATTAATTTCTTCCTCTATATTTATTATATATATTATTAGTACTATATCTTTAAAATACTACTTCTCCTATCCTATATTAAGGAGAATATCTTATTACTTTATAATAGGTATACCTAGGATAATATATAATTACCTTTAATCTACTATAAATATAATTACTAGTATAGTCTTCTTAACTTTATTTAAGTCTTCTAAATATAGTTTAATTTTATATACCTTAAAGCAGTTAATATCTATATGTTAGGAATACTTTCCCAATACCGGCTGGCTTCACCAATGTAAGCCACTTCGGAAGGGATTAGCTTCCTAGAGCAAGGGAACAATGTATAACCAGAGCTTATTAAGGAAGGAATATAATAAGATAGTTACGTTTGTGACTTAGAATGGTATGAGCTTCAGAAGTATGAGAATGTATTCAAACTAACTACTAGCTACGCTAGACAGTTGAATTACGGAGACTGAAATATCTGTAGAGACAGGACGTTTATATAGACCGTTTTCCTGATATCCTTATTGCCTTGCTCATTCTGATCATTCTTGGCAAAATGATCAGAATGATCACTCTGACCAATCAACAGTATCCTAACCCTCAACCATTGGCTAATGCGCTCATTTTGATCATTTTCCCAAAAATGATCAAAATGATCACTCATGTGACTGATCACGTGTTACTTCGTAACACTATAACACCCCCCTAATATAGGTGAGGTATGTGTATATCTGCTTCTGGGAGGTTGAGCTCTTCTATAAGTCTTAGTGTTATTAGGCTGACATCAGCTCCTAAATCTAATATAATTTTGATATTCTTATTATTAGTAGGGCCCTTAATTATCCTACTTATATTAATTACTTTCCCTATGGCTTTAAGTTCTATATAGGTTATATATATAAAGATTAATATAACTCTAACGCTTTTCCCTTATCAGTTGCTTCTCCCTTTGGCTTATAATAGTCTTGGGCTATATATCTAAACTTATTATATTTATAATATCTTATTTTTAATTCTTTCTTTTTATTAGTGGATAGTTCAGGGTTTTTAGGCTTATATTTTAGATTTACTAATTCCCTACTCTGATTATATTTAGGGAATATATTACTATCGCCGAGCTTTTATTTTAAGCCTATATTTACTACCTCTATCTCTATTTTCTTCTTAGTTTTCTTTTACCTTATAAATAGTATTATAATACTACTATATATCTCTAGTATTATTAGTAGGCTTACTAGATAATATTATAAATCTAATCTAAGTTTTATAATAAGGTTATTATATTTCTCCTTCTCTATCTATATAGTAGTTATCTAGGCTTCTAAAGAGGTAAGGTATGCTTTAAAATTAGTTATAGTTTAGCCTTTCCTTTAGGTTACTTAAGTATATACTATATAGATATTTAGTTTATAGTTTCCTAGGTCTTTAAATTTATTAAGTAGGAATATTATAAATTCTTCCTATATATTTAGTTTATCTTCTTTATTTCTAGTATAGTCAGACTAAGTTATCCTTAAGGAACTTATAAGAAATTATTAGGCCTAGGTAACCTAAATACTTTCTTATATAAATCTCCTAGGTACTAATTAAAATATATTTATAGTATAGTTAATCTAGTTAATATACTCCTATAGTATTTTTCCTTTATATTCTAAAAGGTCCTTTAGGTAGATATCCTTCCCTTAAAGTAGAGTACTTAATAATATTGGTTTAGGGGTTTTAATACTAGTATTCTCTAATTAGCTATCTTTAATAGTAGTAAAAATATTATAAATTAATTATTCTTTAATTATAGTCTTTATTTATACTACTCTCTCTTTTAATTTTTTAAGTTAGATCTTTCTTTAAAGGTCTGCTTCTCTTTTCTTTAATTTTCTAATTTACTTATTAATTAATAATATTAATAATAAAAATTCTGGTTTAATAATAAATATAAAGATACTATTATTATATAATTATTTTAATATTTTAATATTTTAATATTAGGTTTATACCTTTATTTTAGTAAAGAGTTATTAGAATTATAAAGGGTAAATATAAGTATGATATTAGGATAGGGAGTAATAAATATAAATTAATATTAAAATTAATAATTAAAAAATAAAATTAAGGTAAATACTATATATAGTTTAAATACTGCTTCCCCCTGGAGCATATGACCTACGGCCTGAGCGCAGCTGTACCGTGCGTATGTTCCTCCTCTGTTCCTCACAATATCAGTACTGCTTTAATCAGACAGGCAACAGGATGGTGCTAATCACGTGTCATAGGGGTGACCCCATGACAGGTATTATCTTAGACTAAGATATAAAACTTATAAATAAGTTTTAGTTAGAATTATACTATATACTATATATATATAGATATATAGGAACCATATTCCATCTATAGACTGACGGACAGACAGAATACCAAAATCAGATAATTTAGGAATACCTATATATATACTATAGAGAGTACCTAAAAATATAGGTAAAACTACTACTAATTACTAAATTTATATATAATAATAATACTAATATATTAATAAATATAACCATATTCTTTATATTATATAGGTTCTATTTAGAAATCTATTATAATATTAAGAATTAAAATATAGTACCAGATATATAAGAGTAAGTAAAATAACTCTATAATATCTATAAGAAGCTGGAGGAATACCTTACTAATATAGGCTAAAAGTAAGTAAAATACTATAATTATAGGTATAAACTAATAATATTTAAAATAAATAATCTTTTCCTACTATTAATAAAATATTTATATTTAAAGTACTTAAGTAGGAAATTTATATTATATTTTATTAGACTATTCTAAGTCTTTAAACTAGTTAGTATATAAATATATTAACTACAACTATTAGTATTATAGAAAGTCTGGAATATATTCTATATCTTTTTACTAGAAAAGTACTGTACTGGGGAAAATGGTTTATACTCTGAAGGGTATTATATGATATAGGAGTAAGGATCTTAGATATCATATAATATGGCAAGGATATATAAGAAGAGAAGGATAAGGAAAGATAAAAGGGGGAGATATAACAGCTTTAGATAAGAACAAGATAATAGAAACCAGCTTTGCTTTGCCTCATATAGAACTTTGCTTTGCTTTACCCTACTTTACCTTACTTTACTTTGCTTTATCTTTACTCTAATCTTCCCTATTTACTTTATCTTCTTTTATATTTTTACCCTAATTATCTTATCTTACTTTTAAGCTTCTTTACAGTTCCTATCTATAGGAGGCTTCTCTCTCTCCCTCTTGATTTTCTTACCCTTAAGAAGGCCTTAATATTAAGTGTCCTACCCTCTAAAGTAGTAGTTAGCCTAAAACCTTTATAATTAGTACCTAAAGTAAGGCTACACCTAGAATCTAAGGGAGGATAGTCTCTATTTATAATACCGGAAATACAGTAGATTAAGATAAAAAATAAGAGTATAGACTTATAGAGGAGACTAATAAGAAGAAAGATATAGTGATATTAAAACTTATTAAGATTATTATACCTAAGGTATTATTCTTTAGATAGTAATAAAAAAGAAATTAAGGTTTTACTATCTAGTCTCTTCTAGTTATATAAAGATAAAACCAGTTTTCTAAAACTCTTTTATTACCTGATTTTAAGATATATTATATTATAGATTCTAAAAGAGTTAAAGTTTATAATCTATCTCTTTAGCCTGGTTTAGATTAGATTATACTATCTAAAAAATATTAAGAAGGATAAGGATAATATATAAGATAAGAAAATAGAGGTAAAAATATAACTTATAGGGAAAAAAGAGAAAGAAAAAAGAATAAAACAAAAAGGAGGAGATTTACTTCAGGCTTAAGATTACTAGGTATAATACTACTTAATTTTTACTACTACTATTTCTTTACTAAAAATAACTACTTTAAGATATTAAAAGATATAACTTTAAATATTACTAAGGAGAGTACTATTAAAGTACTTATTACTAGGTAAGAAAATATAAGGGGTCTGGAACCTACCTTATATTAGGAGATAGAAGTTACTTACCTCCTATAGTTACTTATTTAGTAATAAGTAATTAGGCTAGGTAAGATATATAGGAAGAAGGTACTTTAGTTTACTAGCCTAGATATTAGTGATTAGTTAGAAGAATTTAAGGTTAAGCTAGAATAAGAAGGGGTACCTAAGGAAAGCTGATATAAAGAACTAGTAATTAATACCTAGCTAGAATTAAGACTAAAAATCTATTACTTAAATAGATATAAGTTAAGTAACTGGATAGCCTTTTAAAGGAGCCTAATAGATAAGTTTAGTAACTTAGATAGCCAGATTATAAAAAGAAGTAAATTATACTTAAAGATACTAGTTAAAGCTATATAGGAAGATAATATTATAACTCCTTTAATATATATTACTAAATTTTATAAAATAGGTCTAGAAATACTGAGCGAGGGAAGGATAGGAAACTTCCAGCTAGTCCAGATATTTTTAAAGGGTTTCTCAGAAAGTTGATAAAATCAGATCCTGGATAGTATTAGTAATAAGCTTACCCCCTCTAATAAATAGTAATAAGTTATCCCAGACTTTGCAAGTATAGTTATAGTAATAAAATAAATTATATAAAATATCTAGTATTAATAATAGATTAAAAAAGCTAGTCCTATAAAAAAGTAACTAAAGACTATAATAAAAACTTAATACCTAGGGATCTTAAGAAGAAATACTAATCTTTTAAGACTGGATGAAGACCTTCAGTAAAGTATTAACAATCTATAAATTAATATAGTAATAATAGATAGCCTAAAGTAATATATAGCTATCTATAAGAATCTAATCCTTAAGAGTAGGAAATAAGATAGTATGCAGATAGGATATATTATTAATTATATTGAGAGTCTATTCCTAAATATATATCTAAAAGCTATAGTACTAAGGATAAAAAACTTAGCTACCAGAATAAGCTTATATAGACTAGTAATGCTATCTTAAAACCAGACTCCAGTAGAGCTTTAGTGCTGTATAAATGATAACTAGCCTTACTATTATATAATAAGGTGCCTATTACTTATACCCCTAATAGATAGCAGGTAAATCTATTAGGATTATAAGGTAAAGGTATTTCGCTAGGGGCTGGTCAGTAGTAGCCAAGATCTGATTCTGCTGAATAGATATAGCCAGGTTAAGAAGATATAATATAAGCAGATTAATAAACTTATAAAGTAATAAATTATAGAAAAGTAGACTACTAGAGTTTAATTAATCTATGAGAATACTAGTAGTAATTATTTTATAGAATATAATTAAATTATATAAGAAGTAGGGATATATATAGTTTCTAAAAGTTAGCTATCTAGAATAAGAGCTACTATTAAGACTATAAAGAGCAGTACTTTATAAGAAAAAGAAGAGCCAGCTATAGTAACTTAGGTGGCTGACTGGGTAGGGAGCAAGCCTACCCTAAAGAACTACCTAAAGGAAGTCCCTTATAAGCAGATAGTAATCTTATTCACTGAGCGCCTAATAAACAGTACTATTAAAATCTCTCTTATAAAATTATTATAGCTTATACCTAAGATCTGGAATACTATCTATTAGTCTCTACCTAGTCTAATTATTAATATTATAAGGGACCAGCTAGCAGCTACTAAGGAAGCATGCTAAAAGTGAACTAAGGAAATTAATACTTAGAAGACTAAAATAAAAGTAAAGAGAGAGGATATAATTATTAGTATAATATATAGTAGTAATCTTACTATCTAGGAATTAATAAGTAATTATATTACTTATTAGGATAGACTGTAAAATTAACAGAGAATTTCAGTACCTCTACTAATAATAGCTATATATATTAAGGGATTAAGATATAAATCTAAGGCACTAATAGATACTGGAGTATATACTAACTACTTAAGTAAAGAATTTATAAAAGAGTAAGGCCTAGTACTTAATCAGATCTATAGAGGCATAACAGTCCTAAAGAATATAAGGGCTGCTAATAAAGGAGCTATATACTATATTAGTTAGGTATCTATATATATTAATATTACTGGTTCTAATATTATATATAACCCGGTTATCTTTACTATATTTAGAAATCTTAGTCTTAAAGTAATCCTAGGAACTAATTAGATATTACTAGCCTAGCTTGAAACCCACCATATAAGGGATAGAAGTTATATTTATTAAATATATATACCTAATAGAAGTAGGAGTATATACTAGTAAACTGCTATAGTAATCTCTAAATATCTATTAATAGATAATAAACCGCAAATTAAGGTGGATATAGAAGAGTTATTAGGAAATGACTAGGTAGCTTATATTCTGGAGGCAATATCGCCTTACTAATTCTAAAAAATTTAAGATAAGTGGGGTTTATACCATATAATCAGTAATAGTATAATAGAAGTGTAAAGCTTAAATAGGTCCAGCCTTTAAATATTATAAATTTAAAAACTATAGTAGGGGAGATAAAATATCAGAAAAAGGTAACAAAGAGGCAGATAAAGAGCTTAGGTGAGAAATAATAGGTTGAGTAAAAGAGTAAGGAACTATATATCCTAATATTATAGAAGAAAAAGGTGGATAAAGTACGGCCTACTACAGCCCTACTAGAGGATGGCTTAATTCCTGGTGGTGATATTAATTGGTTTAAAAAAGTCCTAGTAGTATATAGATAGTAAGTTATACTAGAAAGTATGACTATATTAGATAAATAGTTTAAGCCTAGAACTATATGGTTCCCTTATAAGGTCAGGCTCATACAGGAAAGATTATAAGTAATAAAGATTAGCTCTGGCTTCATACTGTAGGAGAAGTTATTAATTAAGGAGGTATTATTCAGAAGGGAGGCTGCACTTAGCTGGGACTTCTCGGAAATTGGGAGGATTAAGCTGTTAGGAATACTTTCCCAGTACCGACTAGCTTCACTAATGTAAGCCACTTCAGAAGGGTTTAGCTTCCTAGAGTAAAGGAACAATGTATAACAAGAGCTTATTATAGAAGGAATATAATAAAGTAATTATATTTATAACTTAGAATAGTCTAAGCTTTAAGAGTATAAGAAGATATTTAAACTAACTACTAGGTAAACTAGACAGTTGAATCACGAAGAAGTGCAATACCAGTAGAGATAGGATACTTATATAGACTTTATTCTTAGTATCCTTATTACCTTACTCACTACAATTATTTTAATTATTTTTAAGTAAAATAATTACTTCTATTAATTAGTAATACCTTAATTACTAACTATTAGCTGATATACTTATTCTGCTTATTATTAAGTAGAATAATCATAATTATTCCTTATATAACTGCTTATATGTTACTCCATAACACCATTCCCCTCCTTAATAAGCTTATCCCAAGCTTTAATACTTAAGGGGTTTAATAGCTATTAAGAAGAAAATAAGGATATCTTTAAATTCTTCTCTTCACTATAAATATCTTACTTCCGAACTTAAGGAGTCCGGAAGTATTATTATCCTTAATTATAAATATTATTTAATCTATAGCCTAACTTATATTATTATATTTTCCTTAAAGAGCATTAAATATATAAACTATATTTATAAAGGTATAAAGTATATTAATATATTATAAGAAGTTCTTAATAAAATCAGAAAGGAAGCTAAATCAGCTATAGAAAAGAATCTTAAGAAGTTATCTAAGCTAAATACTATATAATAGAAACTTCTAGCTTAACTTTCCTAGAATTAGAAAATTTTAAAGGTAGCTAAGGGTTATATAAAGGTAAAGGTAATCTATCTAATAAATAAATTAGAAGATGAAGAAGAAGAAGAGTAAGTAAGAAATAGTAATTACTCTAATAATAAATTATATAAGCTTATAGATAATCTTACTATCTTTAATTAGACTATTAGAAACTAAGAGGTTTTAAATATATTAGATTCTTATAATAATACTATAATAGCTTAAATAGATAATTAAGATTTTTATATAATTCTTAAATATTTTCTTCTAGTAGGTAACCTTTCTATTTTATAAGGTAAAAGTATTAATATCTCCTAACTTAGTAATCTAAGATCTCCTTAACCTTATATTTTAGCTTAGTAAAGTCTTCTAACTTAGTTTCTTTATTAAGGGGAGTCTTTGGATCCGCCTTTTCCAATAATAAAATATAAAAGATAGGATATATTTTTATATTTTTAGGTAATTATAGCTTATAATTTACTAATCCTATAATTCTTTTAATTTTAAATAGTTTAATTTTTAAAAAATTAAGTTTATTATTTTAATATTTAGTACAAATATTTCACTACTAAAAATAAATTTTATCCCCTTTTTTAAGGTCTGGTCCTTTAAATCTTTTTTGGTTTACTTAGAGGATTATTTTTTAATTTAGGAATATAATATTAAATTATAATTAAATATAAAGTAATTATAGATCTTTTATAAATAGTATTATTTCTATAGGTAGGTATACTAATATATTAACTATTAATCTTAGTTCCTTCTTAAAGTTTATATAGTATAGTAATATTCCTATAATACTTTATTTAGTTATATGATATATTAGTACTACTTATAGTAAAAGTTATATTTAATTATTTTATTTATTATTAATATATATTTATAGGTATTACTCTAGTATTTAGTTTACTTATTTAGTCTAGCTATTACTTTATAGATAATATACTGTTAACATTCCCTAAATTATTTATAGTATTTAGTATAATTTCTTTCAGAAATAAGATATAAATATTTTATCTTAGAAATAATTTTTTCTAATATATTAAATCTCCCTACTTCTTTTAAAAAGACTTTTACTAAGTAAGAAGTAGTAAATTATTAGGGAATCAGGACAAATATTATATATTTAGTTAGCTAATTAATAGTAACTATAATATTTTTATATTCTATATTATTTTTATCCTTAAAAGGTGGTAAGGGTCTAATAAAGTCTATTAATACTTCTTACTAGGATTTTTTTAGTACTTGGTTTAGCTAAAGTAATTTATAAGGTTTATATTATTTATACTTAGCCTTCTTATATAAATAGTAGGTCTTAATTTAAATAAAAATCTTTTATTATATCTAGGGGAAGTAATAATTTTGCTATAGTCTTTCTAAAACTTCTTCTACTTTCATATATCCTTATAAGGGTGGTTTATAATACCCAAGTATTTATTCTTTTTTAAGGTTTAGAGGTAATATAATTTTTCCTTTATATATATAGACCTGTAGTTTATCATTATAGTCCATATATTATTTATTAAAGTCCTTTTTTGATTATTTAGTCTGAATCCTCTGAATCTTAGGTATATTAATTTTGATTAAAGATACTACTCAATATATTATAGAGTCTCCTTCTTACCATAAAAGAGTATGTTTAATCTCTATTCCCTTATTATAGTCAGTTCTTCTGCTTAATATATCTATATTAGTATTAAGTTTTCCACTCCGATATTTGATCTTAAAGTTAAATAATAATAATTTATATAACTATTTTAACTATTATCTATTTAATACTTTAGTAATAGTAAAGTTTTAGAGATTCTAATAATCTAATAAGATTAAGAATATATTTTTTATGCCTTTTAAATAATATTACTAGTGTTTAAGTGCGTTAATAATTGCTAGTAATTCCTAATCTAATATAAAGTATCTGGTTTCCATATCTATAAACTTCCTTAAATGATAAGCTACTGATTGCTATAGCCTGTCTTTATCCTACTAATTTAAGACTGCTTCTAGAGCATATTTGGAAGTATCTATCTTAACTCTTATTAGCTTTTTCTTATTAAATAATTATAATACTAGTATAATTATAACTAGTTTCTTAAGCTTATTAAAGGCCTTTTAAGTATCCTTAGTTTATTAAAACTCCTAGGAGGTGATACTAGTGTTTTCCCTTTTCTTAATAAGTTTAGTAAGTGGTACTGTAATTCTTAAATATCTAGGGATAAACTATTAATAATAATTTATAAATTTTAAGAATACTTAAACTTACTTAATAGTTTATAGTTTAAACTATTCCTTAACTCTTTCAACTTTATCTAGATTTACTTCTAATCCCCTTTTAGATATAATCAGTCTAATAAATTTAATCTTTTATTTATAGAACTTATATTTAGATGGTTTAAATTATAAGTTGTATTTCTTTAACGCTTTCAAGACCTTTTAGATGTGTTTAACATATTCTTTAAGTATCTAGGAGTATACCAAAATATTATCTATATAGACTTCTATATACTTATCTAAGTATTCCTATAATATATGGTTTATATATACCCATATAATAGCTAGAATATTAATAAGCTTAAATAGCATTACTCTATACTAATAATACCCTTAATAAGTATTAAATACTATCTTATACTTATTACCCTACTTAATCTGAATTTAATAGAATACTTTTAGTATATTAAACTTTATAAATTATTAAGCTCCTTAGAGTTAGTCTTATAACTCTTAGATTAATAGTAGTATTATAATATTCTTTACTATAATACTATTTAGATATCTGTAATCTATATAAAGTTATAATCTGCTATTAAGTTTAGGTATATAGAATACTAGATATCTTATAGGAGACTTAGATTCTTTAATAAACCCTTATCTTAGGTTTTTATCTAAGTATTTATCTAGTACCTCTCTTTAGTCAGCCCTAAATAGGTAGATACCAAACCTTTTTAATTAGGATCCCTTTTTTAGTACTATTTTATGGTTGAACAGCTGGTGTAATAGTAAGGCTTCTTCTAAAATCTCCTTCTTAAAAAGTTTTATAAATTCCTTATATTTTAGAGAAATTTAGAACACTATCTTCTACTCCCCTTAAAGCTAATAAATAGTTACTACTTCTATATCTTATATACTCTACTATATAAGCTTTTTTATCTATCCTCTAGTATACTTTCTAGCCTAGGCAGGACATCAATCCTTAATTAGAGATATAGTTAAGGTTAACTAGTTAATATACAGTCTTTCATCCTAGAGCTATAATAATCTAAGGATAATATCTAAATCCCTAATATTAGTAATATTAAATATCCTTTTAACCTTTTTACCTAATATTATTATATTAATAGTTATCTTATACTTAACTATATCTTAATCTAAAGTAATTAGGGTTCTATTAGTAATAATAAGTAGATATAGATCCTTTTTCTTATATAAAGGTAGACTCTACTCCTTTATATATTAACTATTTAAGAAGTTTGCTATAGCTCCTAAGTTAATTATAGCTATAATAGAGTTACCTATAATCCTAACTTCTACTATTAGCTTACTTTCTCCTAACTTACTAAGGTTTTAAGGTTCCTTCTAAAAGTTAACTATTATACCCCTTAATAGTCGACCTCTTTATTTTTTAAGAAGTAAGGGTGTTCGCTTTCACTATTATTAAGCGTTTCTTTACCCAACTCCTATTCCTCAGAACTTTCCTTATCTAAGTTAGATATTCCCTTTGATATTTATAGGTTTATTTAATATTTCTTCTATAGATTATTAAAGTCTAGATCTATATTTATCTGAAATCCAATTTAGTATAGGTCCTTAAATAAAATCCATATAATAGCCCTTCTTATTAAATTATCTATTATATAGATAAGTTTTATAATATATATAAAGATATTTTCTATTATTTTATTCTCTTTAGGATTAAGATTTCTAATTATACTTCAGATTCCTTGTGGTAATAGTCTAATATTAACTAATATATTACCTTTATTAATAGTTCCCTATTCTATTAATAGTATATAGTATCTTAGATATTAATAACCTTAAGCCATATAGTGGTTAACTGGAAGATATTTATAATATATATAATAATTATTACTTTTAATACCCTTAATCTGAAGTATTTGTTAGACTTATATAAAAGAGACTTTAGATAATCTATAAAGGTATTCCTATAATGATTCTCCTAGGTCCTTATTTTTATTATATTTTCAGAATCTGTAATCCTAGATCTTGCAATAGCTAATTAGTAATACCTAATAGAATTTATAAGCTATATTTATCTAAATATTAGGATATTATTCTAAGATTCCTTAAATCATAGTCTTATCCTATAGTTCTATATTTTGATTTGGTCCTTATTAATAAATACTATAAGAGCCTTTCTTAAGTATAGTAATCTTCTATACTTATATACTGGTTTCTAGAATCTTAATTAATTATTTCTTAGGTTTTAAGTAATTTTAGGTAAAGTGTCCTAGTTAGCCACATTTAAAATAATTTCCTATATTTTTCTTAAAATTCTTAGGCTTTTTTAGGGCTTAATCACCTTTCTGGAGCTTATTTATCTCTATAGACTATAATCTATAGTAATTTAAAGAATATTATAGTCTCTTATAATTAGGTTGATATCTAGATATCTTTCCCTACTTAATAAATTTATTTTTAAATAGGATAGAATTAACCCTAATTACTAATTTAATAAATTTAATAAAGGTAGATATTGTTAGGAATACTTTCCAATACCGACTAGCTTCACTAATATAAGCCACTTCGGAAGGGTTTAGCTTCCTAGAGCAGAGGAACAATGTATAACAAGAGCTTATTGAGGAAGGAATATAATAAGGTAGTTATGTTTATGACTTAGAATAGTCTGAGCTTCAAGAGTATGAGAATGTATTCAAACTAACTACTAGCTACGCTAGACAGTTAAATCACGAAGAGGTATAGAATCAGTAGAGACAGGATGTTTATATAGACTCTGCTTCTGATATCCTTATTGCTTTGCTCATTCTAATCATTCTTGGCAAAATGATCAGAATGATTGCTTTGACTAATCAGCAGTGCCCGGGTTATCAACCATTGGCTGATGCGCTCATTTTGATCATTTTCCCAAAAATGATCAAAATGATCACTCATGTGACAAATCACGTGTTACTTCGTAACAGATATCTCTTTTTTTTTAAGCTATAACTAGGCCTTAACTTCTGGTTTAAGTCCTGTAAAGAACTTGGTGCGGAGTATATTATTATTCTATTTTAAAATTACCACCTATTTCTTAAATTTAACTATATAGGAACTTATATCTGACTTTTAGTATAGTTCTAATAACTTCTTTTTAGCTAGATAAGCCTTATTAACTTACTAAAAATACTAATCTATTTCCTTTATAAATATTAAGTAGCTTTAGAAAATCCTTTTAATATTATATAGAATATCTCCCTTTTTTAAAATATATTAATTAACTCACCTCTAAATCTAGGTATATATATTTCCTTTTAAGTAGGAAATTATATATATAACTTTCTTCTCTTTAGTTTCAAGCTTGTCCTGGTTCTAATAGATATAAATTCTAAACTAAGACCTAAAAGCCTTATATTTAGATTATTCCCTTTTAAAAGGCTTAGATAAATTAATTTTAGGTTAAGCTATATTATTATTAAATAGGCCCTTACTTCCAGAATCAGAATTTAAATTAGATAAATCAGAACTATTAGATAATTAAATATCTAGTAGGATTTCCAGATCTCTTAGTAGTAGTAGAGGAGGTAGGAGTACTACTATTCTGAATATTAATAGCCTAGTAGTACTTATATTTAAAGTAATTTTAACCTTTTTCTTTAGTAGATAAGACTATTATTAACTTCTACTACTTCTCTTAAAGATAGTAGATATAAGATATTATTTCTTACCCTATCTAATAATTTAGTAATTTAACTTTTATTAAGAATATTTTTCTACTACTAACTAGCTTTATTAATATAAGCTACTTTAAAAGGGTTTAGCTTCCTAGAATAAAGGAATAATATATAATAAAAGCTTATTATAAAAGAAATATAATAAAGTAGTTATATTTATAATTTAGAATAGTTTAAGCTTTAAAAGTATAAAAAGATATTTAAATTAACTATTAGATAAACTAGATAGTTAAATTATAAAGAAGTGTAATACCAGTAGAGATAGAATACTTATATAGACTTTATTCTTAGTATCCTTATTATCTTACTTACTATAATTATTTTGATTATTCTTAAGCGAAATGATCGCTTCTATTAATCAGTAATACCTTAATTACCAACCATTAGCTAATGCGCTTATTCTGCTTATTATTAAGTAGAATGATCGCAATCATTCCTCATATGACTGCTCACGTGTTACTCCGTAACATAAGCCTAAGGTGGCCCCCCTATAGGTTATATGTACTATTCCTTATAAACCTTGGCAAGCAAAACTATTCTATATACTAAAAGCGCTTAGTAAAATAGTGACGGAAATACTTCAGGATAGGATATCCTCCGGCTATTTGGAAAGAAGTTATATACCTTATAAGAATCCTTTCTTCCTTATTAAAAAGAAGGATAGGAATTATAAGCTTATTAATTCCGCAATATATATTAACTAAGTAATAATATAAGATACCTTTATACCCTCTTTAGTTAATAAGTTTTCTAAATACTATACTAGATACACTCTTATAATAATTATAGACTTCTTTTCAGGATATGATCAGCTAGAGCTGGTAAGAGAAAGCAGAGACCTAACTTTATTCTAGACGGAACTCAGTCTCTTATGCCAGACTACCTTACTATAGGGAGCTATTAACTCTATTACCTAGTTCTATTATATAATCTAAGCTATTATAATACCAGTATAATATCATACTAGGGTATATATAGATAATAGAGTATATAGTGGCCTAAGAATAATATATAATAATAAGGAGGCACTACTAGGCATATATTACTATATACTTAAGTATTTATAATAGGTTAATAAGATACTTTTAACTATTAAATATTTAGGAGTAACTATCTCTAGAAAGAAACTGGAAATAGGAGCTAAAGGGGTAATTATTATTAATTACTATTATAATACTAATAGGAGATACCTAGATTATACTAAATAAGAAGTAATTCTAAATTAGCCTAAACCTATAACTTAGAAAGGAGCTAAAGTATTTATTAGGGTCTATATATATTATTATATTTAGATTAAAGATTTTATAATAATTACTAAACCTATTTTTTAGCTATTTTAGAAAGGATAGAAGTTTATCTGGAGTAAAGAATAGTAGATAGTAATATAAGTGCTTTAAGATACTCTAACTAGATTGCCAGCTCTATAACCTATTAATTATAGTAAAGGTATTAGGGAAATTATTATAAATATTAATATAAGCGGAGATGGTTATAGAGGTATCTTAAACCAGGTATAGCCTAATAGTTGATAAATAGTAACTTAGTATAAGAGTAGGATTTAATTAGTATTAGAATAAAAATAGGACGCTATAAAACTGGAATATCAGGTATTAATAAAAATCCTTAAAAAATTTAAGCTTTACCTATATAGGGTTAAGTTTATTATAGAAATGGATACTAATATACTAGTTATTTAACTAAATTAGCCTACCTTAGATATTGCTGGAGCGTTAGTTACTAGATAGCTAATATAGCTATTATTTTAGGATTTCAAAATTTATTATATTAAGGGGATAAAGAATTCAGCAGCTGATAGGTTATTATAAAAATATAAAGGCCTTATAATAAAAGATATCTTCTATTATAAAGATAAGGAGTGGCTTAGTAGTACCCTAGGAGTATTATACTTATCTAGATTACAAATTATTATCTATAAGAAGATATTCTTTCTAGGAATACTAAATAATAGAGGGTCTAATAACTCAGCCAATACTAATAATAGGTATAATAGGCCTATATATAGAGTAGAATATTAGCTTATCAGAGAATACCTGAGTACTACTTAACACCCAGCAGGCTTACCTGCAAAGGAGTTCTGCAAAATCAGGAGGCTTACTATAAAGTATCGCCTTATCAGCTTAACACTTTTTTAAAGAGGCCATCTTAGTTAACCTAATAAGTAAGTAATTAAAGACTAAGATAAACAAGCTAAGATTATTAAGAGGCTCTATAATAAGTATAGGTATAAGGGGTGAGAAGCCATCTATTAATTAATAGCCATTTGGTATTAGTAAGAAAATCTCTATAAGGATATAAAATAGTATATATAAGCCTATTATAAATATTAGTAGAGCAATAGGAGAAGATAATAGGAACCCCTAATTACTTAAGTAGGATACGTGCTCAGTCAGCAATAGTGTTAGGAATGCTTTCCCAATACCGACTAGCTTCACTAATGTAAGACACTTCGGAAGGGTTTAGCTTCCTAGAGCAGAGGAATAATGTATAATAAGAGCTTATTATGGAAGGAATATAATAAGATAGTTATATTTATAACTTAGAATAGTCTGAGCTTTAAGAATATAAGAAAGTATTCAAACTAACTACTAGGTAAACTAGATAGTTGAATTACAGTGAGCGCAGACTTGGGTTTAACCCTCCTTATATAGACCGATTCTCTGTCCCTTATAACCAAGTCTCAATTACTCCTGATAAGACTTATATATATAGTCTTATCTACTAAGGTTAAGACTGGTGCAGAAAATCTTATATACTAAGACTAAGACTACTACTTAGTATCACTTGGTAATAATCTGTTACTCTAACTATACTAATAAATACACTGTAATATTATTCCTCTCCTTAGTAAACTTGTCCTAAGCGCTAGTTTATTTAAGTATTGTTTTACCCTTCTTTCAAATCTAAAGATGTCTTATTCTATTCTATCTTTAAAAGATTTTGGTGGGGTTTTATAAGTAATATACTTTTACTATAAAGTAAAGTAAGTATATAGTAAGATTAAGCTCTATAGAAATATAGTAATTATAGTATATTAAAACTGTTTTAAATATAGTATTTATTATATCTTTATATCTGGAATAAAATTAGTGAAATATGCTTCCTATACTTTAAAGGGAATTACCTATATTAACTTATCTTAGGCCTCTCTAGATAAGACTAGGGAAGAGGCAAGGTTATAAATAGATACTGATTTACTAGAGTTAGAAAAGATTACTATACGTCTGAAGAAAAATTAAAAGATCCTAAAACTAGCTAAAGACTATATAAAAGTAAAGGTAGTATATCTTCTAGATAAGCTAAAAGAGGAAGAAGAGATATAATATATAAAAGGTAGTAGTCTCTCTAATACTAAATTAAAGGAGTTATTAAAAGATCTAGTTATTTAAAATAATATTCTTTTAAATAATCCCCCTATTTAGAGTGCCTGGGATCCTAAATCTTTTAATTGCAGCCTAAAGCGATAAAGATTAAATAACTTATCTCTTAAGGACCTTATTTTAAACTTAACTTCTACCCTAGTAGTGGAGTATAGTCTAGATATTCTTTATAAAAATATTATAGTTTAAATAGATAATTTAAGTTCTTATAAGGTTTCTAAATATTTTCTTCTAAAGAGTAACCTTTCCACTTTATAAGGTAGAGGTGCTGACATCCTTAGGTTCTATAATTTAGGATTTTCTCTATTTTATACTCTAGATTAGTTAGGTCCTTAAGATTTATTTCTTTATTAAGTAGGGTTTCTAAATCCACTCTTTCCAATAATAAAATATAGAATATAGGATATATCTTTATATTTTTTAGTAGTTATAGCTCATAATTTACTAATCCTATAATCCTTTTAATTTTAAATAATTTGATTTTTAGAAAATTAAGTTTACTATTTTAGTACTTAGTATAAATATTTTATTACCAAAGATAAACTTTATCCCTCTTTATAAGGTCTGGTCCTTCAGACCTTTTTTGATTTGCTTAAAAGATTATTCTTTAATTTAGGAATATAATATTAGATTATAGTTAAATATAAAATAATTATAGGTTTTCTATAAATAGTATTACCTCTATAAGTAGGTATACTAATATGTTAATTATTAATCTTAGTTCCTTCCTAAAATTCATATAATATAGTAATATTCCTATAGTACTCTATTTAATTATATTATATACTAGTATTACTTATAGTAAAAGCTATATCTAATTATCTTATTTATTATTAATATATATTTATAAATATTACTCTAGTATTTAGTTTACTTATTCTATTTAGCCATCACTCTGTAGATAATATACTGTTAATATTCCCTATACTATTTATAATACTTAGTATAGTTCTTTCCAGAAATAAGATATAAATATCTTATCTTAGTTAGAGATAATCTTTTCTAGTATACTAAATTTCCCTACTTTTTTTAAAAAGACTTTTACTAAATAAGAAGCAGTAAATTATTAAGGAATCAGAATAAATATTATATATTTTATTAACTAATTAATAGCAACTATAATATTTTTATATTCTATATTATTTTTATCCTTAGAAGGTGGTAAAGGTCTAATAAAATCTATTAATACTTCTTACCAGGATTTTTCTGATACTCGGTTTAGTTAAAGTAATCTATAAGGTTTATATTATTTATACTTGGCCTTTCTATATAAATAATAGGTTCTAATTTAAGTAAAGACCTTTTATCATATCTTAGGGAAGTAATAGTTTTATTATAGTCTTTTTAGAACTTCTTCTGCTTTTGTATGTCCTTGGAGAGGTAGTTTATAATATCTAAGTATCTATTCTTTCTTAAGATTTAGGGGTAGTATAATTTTTCCTTTATATATATAGACTTATAGTTTATTATTATAGTCCATATATTATTTAATAAAATCCCTGTTTAATTATTCAACTTAAATCCTCTAAATCTTAGGTATATTGATTTTAATTAGAGATACTATTTAATATATTATTAAGTCTCCTTCTTACTATAAAAGCGTATATTTAACCTCTAGTCCTTAATTATAGTTAGTTCTTCTGCTTAATATATCTGTATTAGTATTAAGTTTCCTACTCCAATATTTAATCTTAAAGTTAAATAATAATAATTTATATAACCATTTTAACTATTATCTATTTAATACTTTGGTAGTAGTAAAGTTTTAGAGATTCTGGTAATCTAATAAAATTAAGAATATATCTTTTCTACCTTCTAAGTAATGTTGCTAGTATTTAAGTATATTAATAATTACTAGTAGTTCCTAATCTAATATAGAATACTTAATTTCTATATTTATAAATTTTCTTAAGTGATAGGCTACTAGTTACTATAACCTATCTTTATCCTATTAACTTAGGACTGCTCTGAGAGCATATTTAGAAATATCTATCTTAACTTTTATTAGCTTTTTCTTATTAAATAATTATAGTACTAGAGTAGTTATAACTAATTTCTTAAGCTTATTAAAGGCTTTTTAAGTATCTTTAGTCTACTAAAATTCCTAGGAAGTAATACCAGTATTTTCCCTTTTCTTAGTGAGTTTAGTAAGTAGTACTATAATTTTTAAATATTTAGGGACAAACTATTAATAGTAATTTATAAATCTTAAAAATACTTAAACTTATTTAATAGTTTATAGTTTAGGCTATTCCTTAATTCTGTTACGGCGTACTTGTCAGTACGGTTAGAGTAATATGGGTCATTGCCAAGTAATGCTAAGAGATAGTCTTAGTCTTGGCATATAAGACTTTCTGCACCAGTCTTAGTCTTAGCAGATAAGACTATATATATAAGTCTCATTGGGAGCGATTGAGACTTGGTTATAAGGGACAGGAAGAAGGTCTATATAAGGAGGGCTAAGCTCAAGACTACGCTTGCTGTAATTTAACTGTCTAGTTTATTTAGTAGTTAGTTTGAATATATTTTTATACTCTTAAAGCTTAGATTACTCTAAGTTATAAATATAACTATCTTATTGTATTCCTTCCATAATAAGCTCTTATTATATATTATTCCCCTACTTTAGGAAGCCGAACCCTTCCGAAGTGGCTTATATTAGTAAAGCTAGTTAGTATTAGGAAAGTATTCCTAATAAAAGTTAAATTACCGAATTATTAGATAGGGTAAGGAATAATATCTTATATCTATTATCTTTAAAAGAAGTAGTAGAAGTTAATAATAGTCTGGACTACTAAAGAAAAAGGTTAAAGTTACTTTAAATACTAGTACTGCTGGGCTATTAATATTTAAAATAATAGTACCTCTACTACCTCTACTATTACTAAAGGATCCAGAAGTCCTACTAGATATTCAATTATTTAACAACTCTGATTCATCTAACTTAAACTCTGATTCTAGAAGTAAGAACCTCTTTAATAATAAAATGGCTTAACTAAAAGTTAATCTACCTAAACCTTTTAAAGGGGAATAATCTAAATATAAAGTTTTTAAGTTTTAATTTAGGATTTATATTTATTAGAACTAGGATAAGCTTGACTCTAAGGAAAAGAAAGTTATATATACTATTTCTTATTTAAAGGGAAGTATATATACTTAGATCTAGAGACAGGTTAATTAATATATTTTAAAGAAAGGAGATGTTCCGCATGATATCAAAAGGATTTTCCAGAGTTACTTAGTATTTATAGGAGAAATAGATTAGTACTTCTAGTAAGTTAATAAGGTTTATCTAGCTAAGAAGAAATTATTGGAACTATATCAGAAATCAGATATAAACTCCTATACGGTTAAATTCGAGAAATAGGCAGTAATTCTGAAATAGAATAATAATATACTTTATACTAAGTTTTTTATAGGACTTAAGCCAGAAGTTAAGGCTTAGTTGCGGCTTAGGGAAAAAGAAATATCTATCCTTACTAAACTTATTAAATCAGTAATTAGGGTCGATTCCATCCTATTTAAAAATAAGCTTGATAAGCAGGGAAAGATACCCAGATATTAATCTAATTATAGGAGATTATAATACTCTACTAATTATTATAGACTATAGCCTATAGAGATAGATAAGCTCTAGAAAGGCGATTAAGCCCTGAGAAAGCCTAAGAATTTTAAGAAAAACGCTAGAAATTATTTTAAGTATAGCTAACTAGGATATTTTGCTTGAAACTGTTTGAGGCCTAAAAAATAGTTAATTAAGGTTCTAGGAATAGATGTATAGACGCGGAAGATTATAATATTTAGGAAAGGCTCTTATAATACTTACTAATGGGGACTAAATCAGAATATAGGACTATGGAATAAGACGGTGATTCAGGGAATTTTAAAATAATATTTTAATATTTAAATAAATATAGCTTATAAGTTCTATTAGGTACTATTAATTAGCCACTGTAAGGTCTAAGATTATAGATTTTAGGAGTATAGTAAAAATAAAGATTCCAGAGAACTATTATAGGAATATCCTTATAGACTACTAAAGGTTTCTTTTATATAAGTATAATAAATACTCTAGATTGAGGGTATTAAGGGTAATAATTATTATATATACTATAAATATCTTCTACTTAACCTTTGTATAGCCTAGGGTTATTAATATTTAAGATACTGTATATCAGTAATATAATAGGGAATTATTAATAAAAATTATTTATTAATTAATACTGGATTATTACTATAGGAAATCCAAAGTACGATTGGAAATCTTGACCCTAAAAAGAATAAGATAATAGAAAATATCTATAAATATATTATAAAACTTATCTATATAACTAATGATTTGATAAGAAGGGCTATTATATAGGTTTTACCTAAGGACCTATACTATATTAGATTTTAGATAAATATAAACCTAGATTCTGAAAATCTATAGAAGATATATTGACTAAACCTGTAAGTAACTAAGAGAATATCCAACCTGGATGAAAGTTCTGAGGAATAGGAGTTAGGTGAAGAAATACTTGATGATAGTAAAAGCGAACACCCTTACTTCTTAGGAAATAAAGAGGTTGACTATTAGGGGGTGTAATAGTTGACTCTTAGAAAGAACCTTAAAGCTTTAATAAATTAGAGGAGAGTAAGTTAATAATAGAAGTTGAGATTATAGGTAATTCTACTATAACTATAATTAACTTAGGAGCTATAGCAGACTTCTTAAGCAGTTAGTATACTAGGAAGTAGGGACTACCTTTATATAAGAAAAAGGATCTATACCTACTTATTATTACTAATAGAACTCTGATCACTTTAGGTTAAGGTATAGTTAAGTATAAGATAACTATTAATATAATAATATTAGGTAAAAGGGTTAGAAGGATATTTAATATTACTAATATTAGGGATTTAGATATCATCTTTAGATTATTATAGCTCTAGGATAAAAGACTATATATTAACTAGTTAACCTTAACTATATCTCTAGTTAAGGATTAAGGTCCTGCTTAGGCTAGGAAGCGTACTAGAGGGCAGATAAAAAAGCTTATATAATAGAGTATATAAGATATAGAGGTGGTAGCTGTTTATCAGCTCTAGGGGGAGCAGAAGATAGTATTCTAAATTCCTTTAGAGTATAGGGAATTTATAGAACTCTTTAAGAAGGAGGCTTTAAAAGAAGCCTTACTACCACACTAGCTATTTAATCATGAAATAGTACTAAAAGAGAGATCTTAATTAAAAAGGTTTAGTATTTACCTACTTAGGGCAGACCAAAGAGAAGTACTAGATAAGTACTTAGATGAAAACCTAAAAAGAGGTTTTATTAAAGAGTCTAAGTCTCCTATAAGATATCTGGTATTCTATATACCTAAACCTAATAGTAAACTATAACTTTATATAGATTATAGATATCTAAATAGTATTATAGTAAAGAATAGCATAATACTACTATTAATTTAGGAGTTATAAGACTGACTTTAGGGAGCTTGATAGTTTATAAAGTTTAATATACTAGAAGTATTCTATTAAATTTAGATTAAATAAGGTAATAAGTATAAGATAGTATTTAATATTTATTAAGGGTACTATTAGTATAGGGTAATACTATTTAGATTTATAAATATCCTAGCTACTATATAAGTATATATAAACCATATATTGTGGGAATACTTAGATAAGTATATTAAAGTCTATATAGATAATATATTAGTATACTCCTGGATGCTTAAAGAACATATTAAATATATCTAAAAGATCTTAAAAGTACTGAAGAAACATAATTTACAGCTTAAACTATTTAAATATAAGTTTTATAAATAAAGAATTAAGTTTATTAAACTAATTATATCAGAAAAGGGATTAGAAGTAAATCTAGAAAAGGTTAAAAGAGTTAAGGAATAGCCTGAACCATGAACTGTTAGATAAGTCTAAGTATTTTTAGGATTTATAAATTATTATTAATAGTTTATCCCTAGATATTTAAGGATTGCAGTACTACTTACTAAACTTACTAAGAAAAGGGAAAATATTAGTATCACTTCCCAGGAGTTTCAGTAGACTGAAGATGCTTAAAAGGCCTTTAATAAGCTTAAGAAATTAGTTATAACTATACTAGTACTATAATTATTTGATAAGAAAAAGCTAATAAGAATTAAGATAGATACTTCTAAATATACTTTTAGAGTAGTCCTAAGTTAGTAGGATAAAGATAGGCTATAGTGATTAGTAGCTTATCACTTAAGAAAGTTTATAGATATAGAGATTAGATACTCTATATTAGATCAAGAGCTGCTAGTGATTGTTAATATACTTAAATACTAGTAATATTACTTAGAAGGTACTAAGGATATATTCTTAGTCTTATTAGATTACTAGAATCTCTGGAACTTTACCACTACCAAAGTGTTGAATGGACAATAACTAAGATAGTTATATGAACTATTATTATTTAACTTTGAGATTAAATATCGGAGTAGAAAACTTAATACTAATATAAATATATTAAGTAGAAGAACTGATTATAACAAAGGAATAGAGGTTAAATATATGCTTTTATAGTAGAAAAGAGACTCTATAATATATTAAGTGGTGTCTTTAGCCAAGATCAGTATACCTGAGATTTAGAGGATTAGAACCGAATAATCAAAAAAGGACTTTATTGGATAATATATGGACTATGATGATAAACTATAGGTCTATATATATAAAGGGAAAATTATCTTACCCCTAAATCTTGAGAGGGAATAGATATTTAAGTATTATAAGCCACCTTTGTAAGGGCATGCCTAAGTAGAAGAAGTCTTGGAAAGGTTACGATGAAACTTTTACTTTCCTAAGATATAATAAAAGGTTTTTACTTAAATTAGAAATTACTATTTATATAAGAAAGCTAAGTATAAATGATATAGACCTTATAGACTACTTTAGCTAAACTGAGTATTAGAAAAGTCTTAGTAGGAAGTATCAATAGACTTTATTAGACCTTTACTACCTTCTAGGGATAAGAATAATATGGAATATGAAAATATTATAATTGCTGTTAATCGGCTAATAAAATATATAATATTTATCCTGATTCCTTAATAATTTATAGCCTCTTACTTAGTGAAAGTCTTCCTGAAAGAAGTAGGGAAGTTTAGTATATCTAAAAAAATTATTTCTAATTAAGATAAGATATTTATATCTTATTTCTAGAAAAAATTATACTAAGTACTATAAATAGTATAAAGAATATTAATAGTATACCATCTATAGAGTAATAGCTAAATAGAAAGAGTAAACCAAATACTGGAGTAATACTTATAAATATATATTAATAATAAATAAAATAATTAGGTATAACTTTTACTATAAATAGTACTAGTATATAATATAACTAAGTAAAGTATTATAGGAATATTACTATATTATGTAAATTTTGGAAAGGAATTAAGATTAATAGTTAATATATTAGTATACCTACCTATAAAGGTAATACTGTTTATAGAAGAACTACAATTACTTTATATTTAACTATAATCTAATATTATATTCCTAAATAAAAGAATAATCCTCCAGGCAAATTGAAAAAGGTCTGAAGGACCAGACTTTAAGGAGGGGGATAAAGTTTATCTTTAGTAATAAAACCTTCATATTAAGTACTAAAGTAGTAAATTTAATTTTCTTAAAATTAGACTATTTAAAATTAAAAGGATTATAGGACTAGTAAATTATAAACTATAACTACCTAAGAATATAAAAATATATCCTATCTTTTATATTTTATTACTGGAAAAAGTGGATCCAGAGACTCCTCTTAATAGGGAGACTAAGTTAGAAGACTCCACTAATCTGGAATATAAAGTAGAGGAAATCCTAGATTATAAAATCTAAAGATGTTAGTATCTCTACTTTATTAAATAGAAAGGTTATCCTTTAGAGGAAAATACTTGGGAACCTTACAAGAACCTGAACTGTCTGCTTAAATTATAGTATTTTTAGAAGGAATACCTAGACTATACTTTACTACTGGGATAGAGGTTAGGTTTAGGGTAAGATCCTTAGGAGATGAGTTATCCAGCCTTTGTCGCTTTAGGCTGTAATTAAAAGATTTAGGATCCCAGGTACTCCAGACAGGAGGACTGTTTGAAAGGATATTATTCTAAATAACCAGATCTCTTAATAACTTCTCTAATTTAGTATTAGAAAAACTACTATCTTTTATATATTATATCTCTTCTTCCTCTTCCAGTTTATTTAGAAGATATACTGCCTTTACCTTCATATATTCTTTAGCTAGTTTTAGGATCTTTCAATTTTTCTTTAAATATATAGTAATTTTTTCTAACTTTAGTAAGTTAATATCTATTTATAATCTTACTTCTTTCCTAGTTTTATCTAAGGAGGCCTAGGATAAGTTGATACAGGTAATTCCTTTTAAAATATAGGAAGCATATTTTACTGATTTTATTCTAGATATAAAGATATAATAGATACTATATTTAAAGTAATTTTAATATATTATAATTACTATATCTCTATAGAGCTTAATCTTATTATATGCTTACTTTACTTTATAATAAAAGTATATTATTTATAAGATCCTGCTAAAATCTTTTAAGAATAAAGTGGAATAAGATATCTTTAGATTTGAAGGAAGGGTAAAATAATATTTAAATAAACTAACACTTAGGATAAGTTTACTAAGGAGGGGAATAATATTATGATATACTTATTAGTATAATTAGAGTAATATAGGTTATTACTAAATAATACTAAGAGATAGTCTTAGTCTTGGTATATAAGACTTTCTATATTAGTCTCAGTTTTAGTAGATGAGACTATATGTATAAGTCTTATTAGGAGCGATTGAGACTTGGTCATAAAGGACAGGAAGAAGGTCTATATAAGGAGAGCTAAGCTCAAGATTACGCTCACTATAATTTAACTGTCTAGTTTATCTAGTAGTTAGTTTGAATATATTCTTATACTCTTAAAGCTTAGACTACTTTAAGTTATAAATATAACTACCTTATTGTATTCCTTTTATAATAAGCTCTTATTATATATTGTTCCCCTGCTCTAGGAAGCCGAACCCTTCCGAAGTGGCTTACATTAGTGAAGCTAGTCGGTATCGGGAAAGTATTCCTAACAAATTCTTTTAATCTTTTCTGGATTTACTTCCAAACCCTTTTCTGATATAATCAGTCTAATAAACTTAATTCTCTATTTATAGAACTTGTATTTAGATAGTTTAAACTATAAGTTATATTTCTTTAATGCTTTTAAGACCTTTTAGATATATTTAATATATTCTTTAAGTATTTAAGAGTATACTAAAATATTATCTATATAGACTTTAATATACTTATCTAAGTATTCCTATAATATATAGTTTATATATATTTATATAGTAGCTGGAGTATTAGTAAGCTTAAATAGTATTACTTTATATTAATAATACCTTTAATAAATATTAAATACTATTTTATACTTATTATCCTACTTAATCTAAATTTAATGGAATACTTCTAGTATATTAAACTTTATGAATTATTGAGCTCCTTAGAGTTAGTCTTATAACTTTTAGATTAATAATAGTATTATACTATTCTTTACTATAATACTATTTAGGTATCTATAATCTATATAAAGTTATAGTCTACTATTAGGTTTAGGTATATAGAATATCAGATATCTTATAGGTGACTTAAACTCTTTAATAAACCCTCTTTTTAGATTTTTATCTAAGTATTTATCTAGTGCCTCTCTTTGGTCTGCCCTAAGTAGGTAAATACTAAATCTTTTTAATTAGGATTCCTCTTTTAGCACTATTTCATGATTGAACGGCTGGTATAGTAATAAGGCTTCTTTTAAAGCCTCCTTCTTAAAAAGTTCTATAAATTCCTTATATTCTAGAGGAATTTGGAATACTGTCTTCTACTCCCCTTAAAGCTAACAAACAGCTACCACCTCTATATCTTATATATTCTACCATATAAGCTTTTTTGTCTATCCTCTAGTATATTTTTTAGCCTAGGTAGGATATTAATTCTTAACTAGAGATATAGTTAAGGTTAACCAGTCGATGTGCGGTCTTTCATCCTAGAGCTATAATAATTTAAGGATGATATCTAAATCCCTAATATTAATAATATTAAATATTCTTTTAATCTTTTTACCTAATATTATTATATTAATAGTTATCTTATATTTAACTATATCTTGGTCTGAAGTGATCGGAGTTCTATTAATAATAATAAATAGATATAGGTCCTTTTTCTTTTTTAAAGATAGACCCTATTCCTTTATATACTGACTATTTAAGAAGTCTATTATAGCTCCTGAGTTAATTATAACTATAATAGAATTATCTATAATCTTAACTTCTATTATTAGCTTACTTTTCCCTAATTTATTAAGGCTTTGAGGTTCCTTCTAAGAGTTAATTATTATACCCCTGTTACGAAGTAACACGTGATCAGTCACATGAGTGATCATTTTGATCATTTTTGGGAAAATGATCAAAATGAGCGCATTAGCCAATGGTTGAGGGTTAGGATACTGTTGATTGGTCAGAGTGATCATTCTGATCATTTTGCCAAGAATGATCAGAATGAGCAAGGCAAT